>NW_017729008.1:19843829-19845120 GCF_001723915.1 Gavialis gangeticus
ATATAACAGGGAGCTACCAAAAATCTCTGCCTAAGCTAAGATAAAGTCCAGTAAAACACAGCATACACAACTTAGTATGTAACAACATAAAATGTAAACCAGGAAGACAAGAATTAGTTTTACTAATCCTGAGGGTAGAGTGTCTCCTAGCAGCCAGGCATTCAGAAAGGCTCACTTGAGCAGAGAGCAGGGCTCTGCCCAGCTCAGAGAGAGATGCTGGGGAAATCTGATTTAACTTAAACCAGCAAGGGGTCTGGGACAGACATTGCATTAACCAGTTTGAGCCAGATCAGTTAAGTTTAATATTACATTCAATTAGGCCTGTGTGAAGCAGCTAGTATTCGCTTCGGATTTGGATTTGGCCGATTTGGGGTACAGTGATTCAATTCAGTGATTCGAATCACTGTCCTGATCCTATTTGGCCAAATCTCTGAATCAGCCAGGCCCATCCTTTGCCCCTCTCCCAGCCCAGCAATGGCCACCCTGCCCATCTGCCCACCTCAGCTCCCAGCACTTGGGAAACTCCCCCCCACCAGCTCAGCAGGTGCTGCCGGGCAGGGGGCAATCCCTGATGCCCCCCACTGGCCCACACTGCATGGGGGAGTTCTGCACAAGCCCCCAGATCCCACCCCCCATGGGCTAGCTCTGGCCCTTTAAGAAAAAAACACAAACCTGAAGAAACTCTGGGACTCAAGGCTTCTGTGGGTGGGGGGTGATCTCCACTGCGCCACACCACGTGGAGGGCTCTACAGGAGCCCCTGAAGCCCTAGGCTGCACCAGGAGCAGAGAGTCCTGGGGCTTTTCTCCACTTTTTTTTTTCTTAAAGGGCCAGAGCCCCAGCAGCTAGGGCAGCCAGGGAAGCGGTTGGGGGGGGGGGTTGAGGGGGCTCATGCACAGCCCTCCATGCAGCACGGGGCAGTGTGGGGCAGCAGGGATTGCCCCCCACCTGGCAGCACCTGGCGAGCACCAGGGCTTTTTTTTAAAGTATATGGAGCTGGGACGGGTGGAGAAGCCATGGTGAGGCTGGGGGAGCAGGTGGGGGTCAGGGGGCTGGCAGGGGTCCCCCTATGGTCCCCTCCCCTGCCTTGCCTCCCCTGCCCCTAGTACTTACCAGTTCAGAGTCAGCTGCAGCTCCCACAGCCACTGGGGACTGCCCAAATCATCAAAGCTCTCTGATTCTTTTCCGAAGAGTTGCAGAGCTTTGAATCGATTCAGACCTTTAAATTGGTCCCCTGATTCGATTTGGATTCAGAGATTCAGCCACCGAATCAGGCCAAATCTCCTCTGAATC
>NW_017729008.1:19850120-19859685 GCF_001723915.1 Gavialis gangeticus
GAGAGCTTTGAATCGATTCAGACCTTTAAATTGGTCCTCTGATTTCATTCAGATTCAGAGATTTGGCCACCGAATTGGGCCGAATCTCCTCCAAATCGAATCACCACCTGAAGCTTCGCACAGCCCTACATACAGCCAGGTTTATGTCAAACCAGTTTGGGCTATTTTCAAACTGGTTTATTTGCACTGAATGTCTGTTTTGTTACAGGTTTAAACCAGTTTCTGATCACTTAAGCCAGTTTATTTGTAATGTCTGTCCCTAGTCAGGGTGACTCCCTGGACTGTGTTTTACCTACTGAGGTGCGCATTAATTACCTATGTTTGGGAGAGTTTGGCTCAAATCCTATGTCTGTTTATCTCCTTATTCACAACACTATCATGTATACTTATATTCTTACTTTCCTGGTGATCTTCTGTATTACTGCAGCAAGAATAAAATCTTTGTTCTTTTATTAGCAAAGAAAACTTTTCTTAAGCTATTAAAATTCCTTCTGTTTGGGCTAAGATTAGATGAAGGCAAACATTCATGGTTTAACTATCCACTAGTCTAAATTCTGTGCTGCCTTAATTCCTTGTATAAATCTACAATAAGGTGAAACCAACCAATACACCTAATTTGTGCATAATCCAGTTAACGGAAAAAGATGATGAGGGTTGTGCTTTCTACCCACTTATACATACTGTTGGCATGTGGTGTACCTACTCATTTTAAACTCTATTTGTACATTCAGTTTTAATTTTAAGATGCTGGATCTCTCAGCAAAGATACTGAGCACAGGATTGAATCTCACATATCTAGAGAAAAGCATATTCTGTTAACAAATTGGAAAAGTTATTTAAAAAGATTCTTTACTGATTTGGTGTAAAAAACATAAACATAATAAGGAGTTCTCATGATGTTGCAATATAATATCAGGCTCTGTTTTTAAAGTAAATAGGAAAATACTGAAGCAAAATATCTACAAATATTAATGAATGCACTTCAATATCCAATCTAAGGACAATTAGCAATGTTCATTCTACATTGCTTTATGGTGTGGATTATACTCATTCCTTAACAAACAACTCAGATAGCATTACTGCAGATTGATATCAGCTTATCAAGTAGAGGGGCACATTAAATAATCTGCATAATCAATATGTTTTATACAACTTGAACATTCATTAATCAGAACAGGACTAGGCTTTTCACAGAAATATCAGAACAAACAGAAACCTTTGTGGGGGAAAAGCTATTGCCATATGCTCCAGCAAAAATACAAGAAGGTGAATAAGCCCTGCTTAAAATCTAGCATGAAAAATGAACATGTTGTTCTGCTTAAAATGAAAATTACCCTAATCATACAAAAAAATTCAGCCTTTAAACTTCTCAAAAGGCAAAATCCAGATTGGTCCCTTATGCACTTCCAATTTAGGCATCACAACACCTTGTGGATCAGGATCAGGAGAGCTGAGACCATTCCAGTGCACCTCATTGTGGCCGACCTTTTGCATTACAGCCTCTTGCCTAGAGCGCTCACTCAAGAAGTGGCAGACCTAAGATTCAAGCAAGACTTAGCTGAATGGGATTAAAATCTACGTGTCCCACTTCCAAGGACAGTCTCCCAAGCATTTCACTGCAGAACAGTTGGGGGAATCACCCTCTACCCTTGCAGCCCTGCTCCTAGGAGTAGTTCCATTTTCCATGCACTTCCTATCTGGTGTAAAATGCATACACAGTCCCAGACTGGATTCTGGATTGCTTTTTGTGATTCATGTGCCTAAATTTTACTTAAGTACAATTCCAACATCTGGTTTCCCAGTTGAGTTCTGATTCTAACCACAGATCTAATGAACACTTATACATGTGCTTGCTTTTAATTCCACTGAAGTCAGTGTGATTAGCCACAAGTTTAAAGATAAACATGTGTTTCTAGGATTGGGTCCTAACCTAACTTGTTCAGTACTGAAGGACAATAATGTCATCTGTAATTGCATAGCAAAATAATTGCACAAAAGTAATAATACAGAAGTAGAGCACTTGGTAATTCAAACATAATTTGATTATCCTGCAAACAAAAAGGGAAGAAACCTAATACCTGCTGCAAGGGCATGAGGAGCAGAAGTAACAATAGCTTTCAACTATGGTGATACCAGTGTGTGTGACAAACAAAAGGTGACAGAGGAGGACAGGAGAGGAACTGTAGAAAACATTAAAATGGAAAATGTTAAAAACAACAAGCAAAGAACCCTGCGGGTTTTCTGGAACACAAAATCTTAACTCATGTCTCTTCTCTCCTCTACCTCTCCCCCAAAAAACAAAAAACCCAAAACAAAACATCCACTAAAAAGCCATTAACCTGTAATGTCTGGAATTTGGTAATGTTCCTTTAAATATTTTTGGTCATTTGTAGGCATTTCTAAGTGATGGCAAGTCTCAGTGGGCCATTCCTGGTATGTCCTTCCTTTTTATACCTGCCCATGTGCTCCAAACTTACATATGTGCTGACAAGAACTACCCCCTTTGTAGTCTCCAGTGGACAGCCACATCAATACACCTCTTGCTTTGAAGAATATGTGCAGATATGAGAGGTGGGGCATGCTCAAGAAAAGGCTGGATGGGACAGGCCACCACTGGAGTGCAGAAATGCCTTCTCTCCTCTATTGCAGTTACCACTGGAATCCATCCACAACAACAGTATGCATATGTATCTAGGCCTTGTATATTTGTACATGGCTATTGCACATGATTATCTGTATCCCAGTTATGTCTCTGATTTCCTCATACCCTTAGGAACAGATTCTCCTCCATCTCAGGCACTGAAACATGTAATAGAAAAGGTAGGTGGATCCTCTTCCTCTTTGCTGTTTTTTGAGCTGAGTTTTAAGGTTAAGATGATAGGATGTCAAAAAAATAGATGCATTAATGGATATGTGGGGACTCAAACAATATGAAAGAGGGTTGCACATAAGTTGACTTATATGTCCAATGAGGGGGGTAGGATCTGGTCCATAGCAATGAAAATGGGCTTGTAATTTAAGAAGATAGTGATGTATGTGTGGTTGCTTCTAGATACGAGGTTAGTGTGAAGCTTCAGTCCCTGATTCAATTAGGCAGAGATTTGGCCCAATTTGGCAGCCAAATCTCCAAATTGAATCAGAGGACCCTTTAATTTCTCCAAATTATATTGGAACCCTCTGAATCAATTTGGAGAGATTCAGAAAGATTTGGAGATTTGGACATAGAGACAGCTTTAAATGTTGTTTCTACATACCTCTAGGTAGCAGGGGCTCGTGATCGCTGTGATGCTGGGGTGCATGGAGTGTCCTACAGAAACGCAGGGGGCTCCCCAGCATGCTCAGCAGCAGACCCAGAAGTGGACCAGGAGCACTTCTGGTCCACTTCTGGGTCTGCTGGGGAGCACCCAGGGCCCTTCCCTGTTCCTCCCCGGCTCAGCAACTGGTGCCTCCTGGGCCTGGGGGTGGGGGGCACTCAGGGTCCCCCTGCAGCCAATCGCTGAGCTGGGGGAGGGCATTGGGGGGAGGGCTGTGCACTTCCCAGGAGACCTGGAAGTGGATCAGAAGTACTTCTGGATTTGCCGCCAAGCACATGGAGGCCCTCCCCCCCACACTCCTGTGGGATACTCCATGCACCCCAGCATTGCAGTGATCATGAGCCATGTCTGCTACCTCAAGGTATGTAGAAACATTTTTAAACCTATGTCTATGTCTGAATCACTGATCCTCCGAATCAGCATTGAATCTTCAGATCTGGCTTTGGCCAAATCGAATCAGGGACAGTGATCCAAATCAATTATTCAAATCACTCTCCCTGATTCGGGCCAAATCCGAATCTGAATTGAATAGGGCCTGCTTCACACACCCCTACTAGATACTTCCAGGCTTTTGGAGTCTGTCACCCACTTCTCTCCATTTTTTATATTATAATAAAAACTTAAAAAAAAAGGCTTGTTCTTTAGAGGCACCTAAGTCTACCTGGACACTTCTACACACGGGCTTTAATGTGCAGTAGACTATTTTACTGCGCATTAAAGCATCACATAAAAAAGTGACATTATGCTAATGTGCAGTAAAATAGTCTACTGAGCATTAAGCATCACTAAAAAAGTGTGCAGATGCACTACTGTGCATTTGTGAAGCCTAATGTTCATTAATTTAGTACCTCACAGTGGAGGGACTAAATTAACGAGCATTACAAAATGTACATTAATGCATATGTAGATACAGCCCCTATTGACTGTTTAAGTATCTTAAACACTAAAAGCAGGTCAAACTGTATTACTCCCTGAAGCACTTCTAAGACCAAAGAAGACATGGCCCATAATGCTAATGGTTATTGTTTTAAGGACAAATCATACAGAAAGTAAAAATAATGAGGACTCATACATCTATGTAAATGAACAAATCACAATTTGGCAAGCGCAACAATGAAGAATTACGGATTTATCAGTTTGTAGCTGTCAAGATAGAATGCCTGACATTAGTGTAGCATTTCTAAAAATGTTTAATTTTGAAAAAAAATAAAGTATAATTTGGATTCCTTTACAAGTAGAAGGAGCAAGACTTAAAACAAAATTTGTGGCATGGTTTGCTGTTTCTGTACTTTTTTACAATGGGATTATCTGCAACTTAAAAGGTTGAATTTGCAGAAAAGCTTAGTGCTTCTACAAACATATGCAAGGAAATCCTACCTTACCTGGATATCATTATAGAAAAGGCTGCATATACCAGCATATGCTAAACCTCTGTGTTGTGAAGTATTGGAGGTCATGCACTACTTGATAAAAACTGACAGACAAATTCAGCTGGATTGCCAAAGCATATATTGTCTGCAGGTATGGCTGAACTTCCTGAAAAAAATAGCATGGCTTTCTGGATGATATCAGAACCTTGAAATATATGAAAGCAAAATTGTTTTTGAAGAAAGTACTTTTCTTGCATTTTGCAAACACTGGGTGCATCTACATATGCAATTAGCCCACCTGAAAAACTCTAACACAGTTTGCATAGTTTGCACCAGAGTCAGCTGCTCCTGGGTCTGATTTGGAGCAAGCTAGTGATTGGAATACTGTCCAATGGAGCAAGCTAGTGATTGGAATAGCATTCACCCCCAGGATTTGGCAATAAGCCACAGGTCATGTATTACAAGGCATTCTTGACACTCTCTGCTCCTTGCATAAAGTACTGATCATGGAAGAGCGTGAAGAAGAACCCCTCACACCTCCAAAGAGGCATTTGGAAGTTTCTGGCAGCCTGATTATAGAGCACATAAGAGCAAATAACATTTTTTTCAAATATTTACTAGTACATTGTGGCCACAGTATTGAAAAAGCTGGTTTGCTTGGATTATAAGAAAACACCGAAGCTATCGTTAAGGAGTCAACCACAAAATGTGCCACAAATGTACTCTTCTCTGGAAATGGCCAGTTACAACTGTAGGTTCCTACCTTACCTAAGTTAATAACACTATTGCATCTGCTGAATAAACTGTTATAAAATAGACAGAGTGAGCATTGCTTCATATAGGGTGCATCTACTGAGATGCTTACTGCAGAGTTGATTAATTAGCTCTGCAGTAAAGCATCACTGTCTACACAAAAGGTGCTATTAGGCTGGAGTAACTCATTAACACTGCTGTAGGAAAGTACTGCCCAAAATGAGTACTATTGTGCAGCAGAGTTATTTACTCCACTGCAATGCACACGTAGATGGTGACGAGAGCTGGTTGGGGCATGAGGGTGCTACAGTGAGGGGCTGCCTGATGGCTAGCCCTGCACTGTAGCACACTCTTGCCTCAACCACCTCCTCTGCAGCATGTGGAGCTAGGCAGGAGCAGCCTTGGGCTGACAGGCTGACCATTTGAGTCCTCTGCCATCTGGGGCTGTGCTGCCCTGCCTCAATGTGCTGTGGCCCTAGAAGCATATGTAAATGCTGCGCTTGGGAACAATGAATGCTCTGTGAACTGCACTGGAATTCAATGCATCAAATCAATTTCATGTGTAGACACACCCATAGTGTACTAAGGTTTTTTGACAAGGCCAAGTAGCGTTTTGATAAGGCCACATGATTCAAAGTTTGTAATGCTTCTCGGTAGTGTCAATCATTTTCTAGAGAAATATGGGTGAAGTGAAATAACTCCCTATGTTAAACAGCAGCTGTAATCCAGAGATAGTTATACAATGTAGCTATATTTTGCCGGTGTAGGAAATCTAGGAATAAAGGCAACAGGTCTTTCTTCCATTACATGTACAAGAACTACACTTGTTACATACTGGGCATGTCTACATATGAGTTTAATGCGCATTTGCCTATTTTAATGTGCATTAAAGCATCGTTTTAAAAAGTGCAATTTAGTTAACATGCATTAAAATGCACATTAAACATGACTTAAAAACCATGGGCAACTATACACGTGATGGACCTCTGCTCTAATATGTGCTAATTAGCACGTGACAGAGTGGACTCAATCAACTGAGTCTGCTGCATATCTTCTGGAGCGTGCTAATTAGCACACTCCATCAGCCTCCACAAAACATGTATTCAGCATCCCCAAGCTTCAAAATGGTGAACAAACTTTAGTTAAAGTACCCTGCCACCATTTTGAAACGTGGGACACTGAATACTATCAAGCAAGGGATGTGAAGAGTTACAAGAAGGGTTTCTATAAGTATGTCATTAGCAAAAGGAGGATCAGGGAAAGTATGGGTTCTTTACCGAATGGGGGAGGCAACCTTGTGACAGATGATGCAGAAAAGTCTGAAGTGCTCAATACTTTTTTTGTCTCTGTCTTCACAGGCAAGGGCAGCCACAGACTACTGCACTGGGCAACACAGTTTGGAGAGGAGGTGAGTAGTCCTCAGTGGTGAAGGAACAGGTTAGGGACTACTTAGAAAAGTTGGATGTGTACATGTACATGGGGCCAGATGTGATGCACCTAAGTGTGCTAAGGCTGATGTTATTGCAGAGCCACTGGCCATCATCTTTGAAAACTCATGATCAGGAGAGGTCCCAGATGATTGGAAAAAGGCAAACATAGTGCACCTATTTAAGAAAGGGAAAAAGGAGGATCCAGGGAACTAGAGACCAGTCAGCCTCACCTTAGTCCCTGGAAAAATCATGGAGCAGATCCTCAAGGAATCCATTTTTAAGCACTTGGGAAAGAAAAGAGTGATTAGGAACAATCAGCATGGATTCACCAAGGGCAGGTCATGCCTGACCAACCTGATTGCCTTCTATGATGAGGTGACTGGCTTTGTGGAGGTGGGGAGACTGGTGAACATGGTGCACCTTGAATTTAGAAAGGCTTTTGATATGGTCTCCCACAACATTCTTGCAGGCAAGCTAAGGAATGATGGGATGGATTAATGGACTGTAAGGTGGATGGAAAACCAGCTGAAGCATCAGGCTCAGAGAATAGTAATCAATGGCTTGATGTCTAGTTGGTAGCCAGTACCAAGTGGAGTCCCCAAGGTGTCGGTCCTGAGGCCAGTTTTGTTCAATGTCTTCATCAATGACCTGGAAGATGGGATAGAGTGCACCTTCAGCAAGTCTGCATATGATACCAAGCTGGGGGGAGTAGTAGATACACTGGAGGGTAGGGCTAGGATTCAGAGTGACTTAGACAAATTGGAGGATTGGGCCAAAAAGAATCTCATGAGGTTCAACAAGGACAAATGCAAAGTTCTGCACAATCCCATGCACCAGTACAGGCTGGGGACTGACTGGCTGGGCAGCAGTTCTGCATAAAAGGACCTGGGGGTTACATGGACAGTAAGCTGAATATGAGCCAGCAGTGTACCCCTGTTGCCAAGAAGGCTAATGGCATACAGGACTACATTGGTAGGTGTGTTGCCAGTAGGTCAAGGTAAGTGATTATTCCCCTCTATTCAGAACTGGTGAGGCCACATCTGGAGTCTTGTGTTCAGTTTTGGGCCCCCCACTGCAAAAAGGATGTGGACAAATTGGAGAGAGTCCAGCGGTGGGTGACAAAAATGATGAGGGGGCTAGGGGACATGACTTATGAGGAAAGAGTGGGGGCTTATTTAGTCTAGAGAAGAGGAGACTGAGAGGAGACTTAATAGCAGTCTTCAACTACCTGAAGGGGGTTCTAAAGTGGATGGAGCTAGGCTGGATCTAGGCTATTCTCAGTGGTGGCAGATGACAGAACAAGGAGCAATGATCTTAGGTTGCAGCAATGGAAGTTTAGGTTAGATATTAGGAAGAATTTTCTCACCAGAAGGGTAGTAAAACACTGGAACAGGTTACCCAGAGAGATGGTGGAAGCTCCATCTTTGGAGGTTTTCAAAACCTGGCTAGACAAAGCTTTGGCTGGGAAGATCTAGTTGGGGCTGGTCCTGCTTTGTGCAGGGGGGTTGACTAGATGAACTCCTGAGGTCCCTTCCAACTCTAACTTTCTATGATTCTATGAATACATGTGATGCTGTGAATGTTTTATTAAAGCGCTCCCTCTTCTGCCCTGTAGCATGCGTACAGACACCCACACTCTTTAATTAATGCATTAGGACAGGCTAATGAGTATTTTTCTAGTACCTCATAATGGCGGTACTAGATTTAATGCACATTAGCCTATTTTAATGCTCATTAAAGTGTCATGTAAAAAACTGCTTTTTAATGCTTGTTAAAATAGGTAAATACGCATTAAGCATCACTTAAAAAGTGTGTGCTTTAGTTAATGCACATTAAGCCTCCGTCTTGCAATGAAGAGCATTTATACATATGCTGTAGGGGGTGGCAGGGAGCATTTTAATTAGAGCAGCTCTAAGAGCCGCTCTAATTAAAGCTCCCAGAGCACCATGTGTATCAGTGTCCCCACACTGAAAAATGGTGGCGGGGGTGCTTTAACTAAAGCTCGTTGAATGAGCTTTAATTAAAGTGGCCCCACCACCATTTTTCAGTGTGGGGACACTTATACATGTGAAGCTGGATTCTGCTCGAGCACAGTAATTACCACGCTCCAGCAGACTTGATTAATCAAGCCTGTTCCGATGTGCTGTAATTATAGTGTGTCAAAGCAGCCTCAATGTATGTGTACAGGAGCCCAGAGGTACCAGATTAAATGTGCATTAGCTAAAGTGCATTAACGCACTTTACAGTGCTCACAATGTGGCTGTGTCATTTTCTAACAAATCTGCAAATTCTGCTAAATACCTAGTCACACAAAGGTGCAGAAAGATAGGAAGAGCTATCACAAGCAAAAGTAACATAAAATCAGAAGCTACTTATTAAACCTACCATAGCAAGCGTCAGATAATGATACTGAGGTGGAATAAGATGCTCAGTATGTAGCACAAGTTCAGTCCTTGCCAATGAAAAAATGCCATAGTACAGTATGAAAATATATATGGTCTAGCACCAGAGAAAATGTATTACCTTAGGATGAGAAGATGCACAGATCAGCTGTGTGCATATCAAGGCTGCCAAATATATGGCACCAGAATAATTGTTTTTTTAAAACTTGGGTCTTACAGGCCCCATTGGCTCTGCTGCCACTGTGTGCTGTCAGCTCTGGTCACTCGCGCCCCGCCCCCCCCCCCCCCCCCCCCCC
>NW_017729008.1:19859916-19871097 GCF_001723915.1 Gavialis gangeticus
CCCCCCCCCCCCGCGCACAGGTTGATATCTCCTGGGCCCTGCACACCCCTAGGGGTGGCTCTGGTCATATACTCCAAGAATTACATGTAGGCTGTTTGGAAGTTGTAAAAGCCAAAGTTCTGACCAGCGGTCTTGCATGGCGGTCACAGATTTATACATGAATAGAAATAAGGCAAAAATGATGTCAACACATCACATGCCTAAACAAACATACTCCATTGCACAATTGGAAAAGGTCAGCAACTCTATAAATCTAAATTGACAACACTGGACCATTTATAGGGCGTATGTTTTCTATTGTAGAAGATGCTCTTTCTAAATGGCCTGAAGTATTGTGTATGGTTTCAATTAGTCCTGAGAGGACAGTGTTAACATTTGTTTTCAAGGAATGGCAAAAATTGTAAGTGACAATGGGACTCGCTTCACATCTGAAGAGTTCCAATTGTTCGTCTCAAGAAATGGTATCAAACATGTCACATCAGGTCCTTAGCATTGTGTCACAAATGGATTAGTGGAAAGATTTATTCACACATTCAAGCAAGTGATTCATGCTACAACCCTGGAGAAAGGTAGCTTACATCACACCACTGTAAATCTTTTGTGGACCTTGTGCAGTACATGCTACTGCAAGTAGGATACCAGTCATGTTGTTTATAGGATGCAATTTAAAGTCTTTCTGAGACTTGTTACAGCCCAGTTTACAGAGCTGAATTTGAAACAAACAGAATGATCAAATGACTACAAGTCATTACAAACAACTGCACAATATTCACATAGGAGGAAAGGAGGCAACTGAGGTAATCCATGCAAACCTGGGCTGGGGACAGAAAATACAAGTCAACTGGTATAAGTGTTTGGAAACTGGTACAAACCTGTAACAGAATAGAAGTTCAGTGCACATATACCAGTATATATGCACTGATCTAAGATAGACCTGGATTGATGCAGTATCATAGAAAATTAGAGTTGGAAGGGACCTCAGGAAGTCATCTAGTCCAACATCCTGCTCAAAGCAAAACCATCCCCAACTAAATCATCCCAGCCAAGGCTTTGTGTACCTGCATCTTAAAAACCTCCAGGGATGGAGATTCCACAGCTCTTCTAGGTAACAGTGCTTTACTATCTTCTTGGAGAGACAGTTTTTTCTAATATCTAACCTTAACTTGCCTTGCTGCAACTTGAAACCATCGCTCCTTGTTTTGTCATCTGCCACCACTGACAGCAGTCTAGCTCCACACTTTTTTGAACCCCACCATCAGGTAGTTGACAGCTGCTTTTAAATTCCCTCTCAGTCTTCTCTTCTCTAGACTAAACAAGCCAAGTTCCCTCAACCTCTCCTCGTAAGTCATGTGCCCCAGCCTCCTAACTGTTTTTGTTGCCCTCTGCTGGACTCTCTCCAATTTGCTGACATCCTTTCTGTAGTGGGGGGTCTAGAACTGGACACAATACTCCAGATGTGGTCTCACCACTGCTGAAGAAAGGGGAATAATCACTTCCCTCAATCTGGTGGCAACATTCTTACTAATGCAGCCCAGTATGCCATTAGCCTTCTATGCAACAAGGGCACACTCATGTGTAGGGGGTGCACATGGGTGTACGTGCACCCCCTGAGAGGCAGCTTTCCCCACTTAGGCGATGGGCGGGGGGGAAGGTGAAGCACTGGTGCCCCCTCTCAGAGCGCTAGCTGGGAAATGGGGGCACTAGGAGAAGCACCGCTGGCACTTCCATACATGTCCCTGGCCTTTTTGGGCATGCCGCTGGCACTTCTGGGTCAGCACAATTGGCTGCAGGGGACCAACGCCCACCCCCGGTCGCTGACACCAGTCACCCATGGGCACACTGTTGGCTTATATTTAGATTACCATCCACTATAACACCAAGGCCCTTTTCTGCAGAGCTGCTGCTTAGCCAATCAGTCTTTAGTCTGCACTGGTGAATGGGATTCTTCTGTACTAAGTGCAGGACTTTGCACTTGTCCTTGTTGAACCTCATGAGATTCCTTTTGGCCCAATCCTCCAATTTGTCTAGGTCACTCTGAATCCTAGACCTACTCTCCTGTGTAGCTACTACTCTCCTGAACTTGGTGTCATCTGCAAACTTGCTGATGGGGTACTCTATCCAATCTTCCAGGTTGCTGATGAAGACATTGAACAAAACCAGCCCCAGGATTGACCCCTGGGGCACTCCACTTGATACTGACTGCCAACTAGATGTTGAGCCATTGACTACTACTCTCTGAACCCAATGATCCAGCCAGTTTTCTATTCAACTTACAATCTATTCATCCAACTATACTTCCTTAGCTTGCCTGTGAGAATGTTGACGGAAACCGTATCAAAAGCCTTGCTAAAGTCAAGGTAGATCACAATATAGATAAGATATCCTTTCCCCATATCCACAGAGTCAGTCATCTCATCATAGAAGGCAATCAGGTTGGCCAGGAATGATTTACCTCTGGTGAATCCATGCTGACTGTTCCTAATCACTTTCTTCTCCTCCAAGTGCTTAGAAATGGATTCCTTGAGAACCTACTTCACTTTTTTTCCAGGGACTGAGGTGAGGCTGACTGGTCTGTAGTTCCCTCAATCCTCCTTCTTGCCTTTCTTAAAGATGGGGACTATATCTGCCTTTTTTCATCTAGCAAATCATCCAGGACTTTTCCCAATCACCATAAGTGTTCAAAGATGATGGCCAGTGGCTCTGCAATCACATTGGCCAACTGCCTCAGCATGCTTTGGTTCATCCCATCCAGCCCTATGGACTTGTATATCTTGGAGCTTTTCTAAATAGTCCCCTAACCTGTTCTTTTGCCACTGTTGGCTGCTTACCTACTCTCCAAAGTGTGTTGGCAGGTGCAGTAGTCTGGGAGCTGACCTTGCCTGTGAAAACTGAGGTAAAAATGGCATTGAGTACTTCAGTCTTTTCTGCATCATCGCTCACTAGGTTGCCTTCTCTCTTCAGTAAGACCCACACTTTTCCTCATCTTCTTCTTGTTCCTGACATATTTGGAGAAACCCTTCTTGTTACCCTTTATGTCCCTTGCTAGCTGCAATTCCAATTGCACTTTGACCTTCCTGATTTCATCCTTGCATGTCCAAGCAATACTCCTATATTCCTCCCTAGTTGTTTGTCCAAATTTCCACTTCTTGTAAGCTTCCTTTTTTTTAGCTCACTGAAGAGTTCCCTGCCAAGCCAGACTTAACTGATTTATGTTAAACTGGTCTATTGAACTTCAGTACCAGATCCCGTTCTGAATCAATTCAGTCACAGTTCCCCCAACATCCCAAGATCCTCTGCAGGCCCACACTAACCCCCTATCGAAAGAAGGGCATGGGCACGCCTCCACCCACTCTTGTCTTCTCTGCCCAAGCTGAGATGGTTCCACCCCCAGGTTGTCACAGAGCAGAGGCAGCAAAGCATATGTTCCATAAAGAAATTGGGTCACATTACTTTAAAAAGCTAGCAGGCTTCCCTGTCTCCTATTACAGTAGTGGCCAAAACCTGCTAGAGCATCAGTATACATATGCAATTAGGCATTGTGTATTTATGTATAGTTGTCAGGTCCCCTGGCATTTTAACCCCGATCTATGGCAGCCATAGGCAGAGGACCAGGTTGCAGTGGCACCAAGCATGCTCCAGCTCAGCCAGGGCCCTCCCATTAGGTTCCCAACAGGGGATCAGGTGACTTGGGAGAACCAATACAAGCTATAAGCCCTGATGAGGGGCTATAAAACCCTTTCCACTCCTGCACTGCCTTGTCCCTGCAACCATACTCCCTTGTCCCTGCAGCCATACACCCAAGTATCTGTGCTGTGAACTTCCTTGCTTGACTTCTGTACTCCTGCTCCTGTCTTTGGACCTCCCAGTTCTGAACCCCTGAATCACTCTCGTCTCACCCCTGCTTTGGACTCTCCTGCTCTGCCTCCAAACTTGCTCCAGGTTTGTTCCTTCCTTGGATCACAGTACATTGCTCCTGTTTATCCTTTTCTGAATATTGGATTTCCTGGCTCTTGGTCTCTGACCTGGTCTTGACCACAGACCCGCTTGACCTCTGATAGGATACATCAGACTTAGACTGGCAACCAATATTGTGACCCTCCGCTTTGGTTTCTGAACTTATGGCATTGTTGACCCTCAGCTTCTGAACTCTGACACCCACATCCTGGTTATACTCATGACAATAATTAGTAAATATGTTTGCTTGGGGTATGACCAAGTTTCTGATACTTCCTCATATTCTTAATGTATTTTACAGAGCAAAGTCAACAATTCCTGAAGATTTACTCAGAAGGTACTTTTTTAATTAAATGTTAAATTTCATCCTATAACTTGAAAATCTAATGATTTAGTTTAAAAGAAAAGTGTTTTTTTTCTGGTTCAGAGCCCCCTAGCATCTGAAGGCAACTCCAAGGACGAGTTCTTTCTATGAGATTCCCTGGTTTTAATCTGTTCCATTTTAACTCAGAAACATGTCTTTGCTTCCCAAGCCCTTGTCTACATCTTTGCTTTCAGCTCTATATTCAAGATCGTCTCATGTCCTATGTCCTTCTAAACTTAAACATTTTACCTACACGTATTCAAGCAATCATACAATCAACTGTCATATCACACACCCTCTACCACATTAAGATTGTCTTCATTCTCACACACTCAGTCTTTTATGCTACCCATTTTACTCCAAAATGCTCCACTACTCATGCTGAAAATACACCTCTTTATGTTGTATATGGCACTATGACTTTATAGCTGGGGACCTACTCAATTCACAATTTTGCAGTGGGAGCCAGCAGACCTCATGGTCACTGTGGTCTGGTCTCACAGCCCACAAGAGGGGTTGGGGAGGAATTGCTGGTGTGAAGGGAAACAGCCAAAATGGCAGCTACCCCCCTGCTACTGATTGGCTGAAAGGACTGCCTGTCACATGGCCCCAGCTGTCTACCAATTAGTAGTGCGGGGTGGGGATGCGTAATGGACAGCTCTCTTGGCCAATCAATGATGAGGGGCAGGGTCACTGGGCCCTTTTGGCCAATCAGAGGTGTGCAGGGTGGATCTGCTGCGATGAGCCTGTAAAAATGGCAGCCAGCTTCATGATTATAATTTCATTGTTTCATAGAAGTTAAGGTCAGAAGGGACCTATTAGATCATCGAGTCCGACTCCCTGCCCTGGGCAGGAATGAGTGCTGGGGTCAGGTGAGCCCAGCCAGGTATCTGTCCAATCTCCTTTTAAACACCTCCAAGGAAGGGAACAGCACCACCTCCCTTGCAAGCTTATTCCATATTTTGGCAACCCTCACTGTAAAGAATTTTTTCCTGATGTCCAATCTGAATTTGCTGTCTTCCAGTTTGTGGCCATTATTTCTAGTTACCCCGACAGGCGCTCTGGTAAATGCTGTATCTCCTATTTCTTGCTGCCCCCTCCCCCGATGAGTTTGGAGGAGGCCACGAGATCACCTCTCAGACTCCTCTTGTGGAAGCTGAAGAGGTTCAGGTCTCCCAATCGGTCTACAAAGGGTTTTTTCTGTAGGCCTTTAACCAGATGAGTGGCCCTCTTCTGGACCCTCTCCAGGCCATCCACATCCCTACCGAAGTGTGGCATCCAAAACTGGATGCAGTACTCCAGCTGCGGGCTAACCAATGCCGCATAGAGGGGAAAATGCCGCATAGATTGGCCTGTGAAATTGACCACCTACTTCCTTGAGTTTGGTAGGTCCCTATTTATAGCATTCTAGGTCCTACCCATACTAAATACCTATGCCAATGCCTTCTGCTCAGGTAGATGTACTTCCTCAATCCTTATGTCCCTCAATCTGCTGGCTCAGCCATTAGCACTGCTTATCTACGCTGAAAATTTAAAAGCAATGACAGATTGTGCCTTTGAAACAGGTAGTTCTATTTATCAAACCTTAAATCTAGGACATCAAAATTTACTCAGACATTTCCTTTCACCCCTGCAACACCCCGTTTAACAAGGATCCCAGCAACTCATTTCTCTCCAAAGAGCTTAGGCTAGAATCAAAGCCCTATTCTAGCAATCGAAGAGACATGCTTCAGCCAACACACTTTTGTATACTTGTAGTTCCTTCTGGTTGCCAGCCACCTTGAAGCATCATATAAAAATAAAAATTAAATAAAAATTTCATAAAAACTAACACTCCAGGTAACAGGTATAAGAGCATAATATTATAGATAAAGTCAGATGAAAGCCTACATCCTAATACCCATTCACAATGAAGGAGTTTTGATTTGCATTTGAACTCTGCAGTAAAAGTCTATAATTATTTAATACAGAAGGGCAAAACATACCATGATAGGAAAGAGGAAACAAACTGCATTAAAGAAACCTCTGACAAAATATTAACAGAGCAGATACTGCAGTCATTAGTAAAGTGTTATACTTTTCTGTATCCAGTAGCAAACATGATTTTTAATGGTTAGCAGGAAATACTTAATAGGATTGTATAGACAAGGATACTCACCGGCAAAGACATAAAATTATTTTTTTACTTCTAAACTCAGTGAATTCTTGACCTTCTGGATCAAATTTTAAATGAATCCATTATGAAGATTACTTTTTATAAAATAATGTGACTGTCATTCATCTTTCTTTGACAACCTCTGTTAAGAGTAAGAGCTTTCAGGAAAAACTCCAGAGGGAGGAGGCACGATAACAATGAGGGTGGCAGGAGATATTGTCATGAATATAATCTCACAAGTCTCTTTTGTTAAATCAATCATGCTTCATCACCACTTAGAAGTCAAGGATTGGAGGATTAAGGATAAAGAGAGAATACTCTGATGCCTATTTATGATTAAAAACATATTTATGTAGTGATTTCAACATTCTTTTCTTTCTTCCCCCTACTCCCCAACAGGAGTCTGTTGTATAACTTCCACTAAATAACGTGTTGTTGATTCTCCTTCATATTTCTTGATTGGAATTTCCCTTCAACTAAGAATATTTGTGGAAGACAATTTTAAGCTTACTTCAATTTCTGCACCAAATGGCACATATACATTAATGGTGAAAACCACACCTCCCCAGAGTCAGTTAGAATACTATTATTGCCTTCCATGGACACAGAAATTCACCCTACAAAGGTGTCCAAACTGGGAATTTTTAAAGATAAAATAGTTGAAAAGATTCAATCTTTTAATTCCTCCAGCTCTAATGGATATTTAGGTGCTAATAGAAGTGGGGTGGGAAATTTTATCAACATTTTTTATAATCTTCTGATTTTCTATAATCTCATTAGTTTATAGAACCAACACTTTTGTCTATAGGCTCCCATTAATGCTCAGATGTGGGGGGAAAGCAAGTTCTGATGAAAAGCTTCCTTGTTTTCATCCAGACTGAAAGCTTAGCATGTTGCAGAAAAATTGCAAATGACTACTGATACGTTTTAGATTTTACAGGTCAGGGTACATAGTGTCAGGCCATGCCTGCAGCAAGGGGAGGCAGATTTGAGCCAGAATTCATCTAGCTAGCTTGGGTAATGGTAGTAACAAAGAGGCAATGGAATAGGCTGTACAAACCCTCCTGGGGTGCCAGGAAGGTACTCAGGAGCTTGAACTCTGTGCTGCTGCATTTTCATTGTCATCTTCACTTAGTTAGATGAAACCATCTTGGGTGTACTTACCTGTAGCGCAGTCCCTCCTCCTGCAGACATTTTTTCTGTGTTAACATAATCTGTGTGCTACCATGTTAGCTTTAATTTCTTTCTAGCCTGCCATGTTGCCTCTGCTATCTATACCTTGCTGATACGCTTATGTGATTTTGAAACTGAAATGCAATAGTTTAGTTACCAACACCGTAAAAGGTTGCTACTCTGTCAAGAAAAATACGTGATATGTACATTGCATCTTTCAAATGAGAACTTCAGAACATTTTACAAACAATAAGATTTTACAGCCCTCCAAGCTATGTACTGTACCCATCTACTAGAAGGGACACTGAAAGGTGATGTGATTTGTCTTATGTCACATGATGAACTAATGCAACAGTAGAATTAGAACTGATGAATCCTTATGCCTAGGCCCACAGCATTAGCCAGTAGCTTATACTTCCTTCACCTTGAGACCTTGTAAGTCATGCCTAATATCAGGTTGCATTGATAAGTACTAATATTAGAGAGCCATATATGTTGCAGGGTAGTTAAACAATTGCTAAATAATTAAGAAAAATAGTTTCTCCTTCATTTGTATTCATTTTTTCTTTCTGTGGTACTACATACTATGTCTGATATGCCATGCATTAATAATGGTTCCAGTTGCATTTAATAGTATTTTATAAACTCAGTGATAAATTATAGAGGACTCAAGCACCAGAATGGCTTTTCTATAGAAGTACCCTCTGCATACCAACAGGAATACCCCAAACCAAAATCCTGTAGGGTTTTGCCTTTTTCATTCTCTAAGAATAATAGTGAGTTTGGCTCAGACACTGTCTTGGCCCAACTGGAGGTATTGGCATAAGATACCTCTCAGATGGTCATTATTCTCCATAAGATGCTGTGTTAGTGTTTAATTAATATTGAACTGAAATTACAAGCCCAGGAAAATGCATTCAACTTCTATTTAAATGTCAAATAAATTCCTTGTAATCAACAGTATTACAACAAATGCTTGTTTCTTCCAAAACTGATGGTGTTAAATGCTATTTTTAAAACCCATGCAGTAAACTGTAAAAAGTAAAAACGTATTAACAACAAAACTATGGGTTTAAGAGATGCAATAAGCTTATCATCTGTAAACACCTGTATTTCAGTCACAAGTAGAAATGAGTTTGGTAGTCTCTCAAGCTAGTGCCTAATTCTTAGTCATCAGTTCATATCAGAAAGCCACCAGGCAAGAGGATGTGATGTGCAGTACCTGTTTGGAAGTGGCTCAGGCCTGGAATAGGATGAGGGTTGATGTTGGAATAGAAAAACATTTGGAGAGCTGCATCAAAATGTTTGCAGCACAATTATTCATGCTGTGTCTGACTCTCTCCACACACGTGTGAACCTAATTTTGCAGGCATTGCAAATATGCAGCTCCCGCTGAATGAGAAGGACTGCCATGCAACCAGTATCTATATAATTAAGTAATAAAAAGTACCACTTTTTTCCCCTTCAAATTTTAAGTAAAGCAGTTCCTGAAAAAAGCAGACTTGGTCTTTGGTCCAATAAAGCTAACACACCTAAAACAGGACGTAAGTGGAATAGAGGTATTTATGAGACCCTGCTCAAATGTTGCATAACTCTTTATAGGTATCTAAAATCACTGGATCCTTCTCTAGGTCCCTGAGTAATGACTCTGAGCATGCTCAGAACTAACTTAGTAGATGCAGGAGGAGGTTGGCAAGGCATGTTTGGGAGTGGCATTCCTGGGAGTGCTGCGGATGTGGTATAGAAATACTCTGACGGCTCCTACATATGTGCACAGAGCCTGCTCCGATGCACTGGAAATCCAGCAAATCAGAGCAGACTTGATTAATTGAGTCTGCTTGAGCACGGAAATTGACACACTTCGGCAGTCTTCCAAGTCATGTGTATCAGTGTCGTGTTGTGTCTCTGCGCTGAAAAAATGATGGTGGGGTGCTTTGAAATAAAACATGATGAATGAGCATGGAGATACGCAGTGTGGGGATGCTCAGTGATGCTGATACACGTGACAGGTGGATGCTTTTAATTAGCATGGCTCACTAATTAAAGCTCCTGGAGCCATGTCCCACAGCACATGTAAAAATTCCCTGAGGTATTCTTGCAGTATGTCTACTACACAGAACTAGACTCTTCATAAAACAAAGTGGGGCCTGCTTTCTTTTTAAGACTGAGCCAAATATTGAGGTGGTTGTTTTGTCCACCTTGTATATACAGTCTAGTATTTAGAGCATTCACCAAGGAAATGCAATACCCTTATAAGTCTGAGGGGGTTCAAAACCATCTTGCCCACAAAGGATCCCTAAATATCAGATGACAGATTAGTTTGGGTAGAGTTTAATTTTTACTACAGCCCTGCTGAAACTGATTCAAGATTCATTGGGCCAGAGAGAACAATGATCAAAAGGAAGCATGATTCCATGTCAGTGATTTGCAACTTTTTTTAAGATAGAAGGCACCCCTTGTTAGACTGAAGGCACCCTCAGAAAATGCCAGCTGCTAGCTTTCACTGGTTTAACTGACTATGGAAAAACAGCAGAGCAATTTTTCCATTGCAAAGAACTGAGAAAGGCCACAACAGGTTTGACTGGTTTTGACACCCTGGATTCCTATTTGAAATCTCTGCATTTATCTTGTAAATCATATGTAAGTGTTTGCACACCTAACAGTGCTAATATTACATAGCATGCCATGGCACATGTAAAAGGATCTCATGGCACCCTGGTTGATCCTTGTCCTGTCAATGTCACCATTAAGAACAATTTAGTTCCACCCTCTTTCAAACCACCCTTCAGGTAGTCAAATGCCCTCTCAGTCTTCTCTTCTTCTGACTAAATATACCCAGTTCCCTCAGCCTCTCCTCATAAATCATGTCCCCCAGTCCCCTCACCATTTTTGTTGCCTCTGTTAGACTTTCTTCAACTTGTCCACATCTTTTCTGTAGAGGGGGCCCCAAAACTGAACATAGTACTCCAGATGTGGCCTCACCAGTGTAGAATAGAGCAGAATAATTATGTCCCTCAATCTGCTGGCAATGCTCCTACTCATGCAGCCCTGGATGCTGTTAGACTTCTTGACAACAAGGGCACATTGCTGACTCACATCCAGGTTACTGTCCACTGTAACCTCCAGGTACTTTTCTTTCGAGAGCTGCTTAACCAGTCTCCAGGTTGTAGTGGTGCATGGGATTCTTCCATCTTAAGTGCAGGAGTTTTGCATTTGCCCTTATTGGACCTCATGAGATTTCTTTTGGTCCATGGCTATAGTTGCTGCTTAAGGGACATCTTCTATACTTCTCTAGGACCTATTTAACATAAAAGACAGAAAAACTGTCCCCTAGCTGAGACCCCTGAATGTTATCTACTGTCACATTTCATCTTTTTCCTTTTCTTCCCCCATGAATTTATCTTTTTTCTATAGTGCCACAACTTCAGGAGAAGCAACTCTGACCTCTGGTTCTCAAGTGGATGGAGGAGCCTATTTGTAGCCACATACAGGTGCCTCAGCTCTGGAGCAGAGTGGTATTCAGACATAACTCAGT
>NW_017729008.1:19876097-19888250 GCF_001723915.1 Gavialis gangeticus
TTCCTTTTCTTCACCCATGAATTTATCTTTTTTCTATAGTGCCACAACTTCAGGAGAAGCAACTCTGACCTCTGGTTCTCAAGTGGATGGAGGAGCCTATTTGTAGCCACATACAGGTGCCTCAGCTCTGGAGCAGAGTGGTATTCAGACATAACTCAGTGCTTAACATTTCTGATTGGCTGTCTTGAAATGGTTCCTTGCTTAACATGTAGAATTTTTTAGCTCCCTGGTCCAAGGTGATGACTCCTCATGTACTGTATAGGGGGCCTGAGAACTTAACATAGGGATATGATTCTATTACAGGGACTGTGTGCCTAAAAAGTAGGTGTTGTACCCCAGCTTGTAGGCAACTAAGTCTTTTTTTAGATTTTTTGTCAATTTATTTCAGGTGACAATGCAATAGGTGTAAGGATTCTTAAATAAAAACAAAACAAGTGTGAGGTTCTAGTAAAATCTTCAAACAGTGGATCCTGGGGTTGGGTGGTTGCATGGTGTTCTCTTCCTAAGTTTCTAGCAGCAATATCACATTAAAGAAAAATAAAAATATGTTCCAATCCATCAGTATTGGGTGTGTCTACACGAGATGTTTACTCTTGAGTTGACCAATTAGCTCCACAGTAAAGCATCACCATCTACACATGTGGTATTATTAGGATGGAGTAAACTCATTAACACTGTCATAAGTTAGTACTGGCAGACACAAGTACTATCCTATAGTGGAGTTATTGACTCTGCTGCAATGCATGTGTAGACACTGACAGGGCTGGCTGGGACATGAGGGTGCTCCAGTGTGGGGGCTGCCTGCCAGCTAGCACTGCACTGAAGCAAAGGTGTGCCCCAGCCAGCCCCGCTGCAGCACGCTGAGCCAAGTCAGAGCAGCCTTGGGCTGGCAGGCTGACCCCTGGAGATCCATGCCAGCTGGGGCTGCGCCACCCTGGCTTAACTTGCTGCATTCCCAGCTGCACATGTAAATGCAGCACCCAGGAGCCATAAACCCTGATATGAACTGCACTGGAGTTAATTTCAGCTGAATTAATTTATTCAGCTGCGTTAATTTCATATGTAGATACGTTCTGAGAATGGAAAATTGCATCCTAAAGGCTAACATTTTTCAGGATGGAGATAGTAAAAAACAGCACACATGCATTTCTAACTGACTGAATATCTTTTCATACAGTGATATCTTGTATTACATCAAGGCATTATTCCATATTGTGAACTAGACCTCAATGTGACAAATAATTTTAAGGGTTTTTGTTTGTTGATAAAATACAAATTGCCATTTCAAAACAAAACCTTTCTGAGTTATTTCCTCTTTGTAATGTTTGCATGTAGCTTTCATTTGACCTAAAAGAACATTCCAGGCCTTCATCCAGAGAACTGATAATTCCCAGGGCAAGGGCAGGAAACAGAAGGTGGAGGAGGGAGGCAGAGCCCAGAGATCCCAGCCACCACAACAGCAGGAACAAAGGAGGGAGTAGGAGCCGGGGGGAATCTCACCAGTTGTGTGTTAACCCCTTGTGCCAGTTGGAGAGCACTCAATTACCATACAATTTTATCCCTTTGTGAATCAGCCTGTAGGGGACACTAGTACACTCAAATTCGGTACACTTAAGGATGTATAAAAGAAGGCTCACTACTCATGTCCAATGATTAAATGGATTTGAGCTATCCAGCACATCCTACATTATTAAATTTTTATATATTTCATATCTTTTGTCCCCAAAGATCTTTGAAAATAGGATGAAAAAGTAATGATAGGAGTGGATTATAAACTCCTAAAGTGTTTGCAATGTATTCTGTTATTATCTATTGGTTTGGTAACGTTAACTTACAGAATCCATTCAATGTATATAATAATATCCATAACTATTTAGCACTGATCTATCTGTTAGGAAATATAGTCTTCACATGCAGATTAAGAGACATCTAGCTAAATGCCTTTATTTAACATAAATGATTGCTTTTTCAAAAAAAATTTATGATGTTCAAGAAAATATTCACTTTGATTCTTTATTTACATTAACAGGAATATTTCTAGGAACAACAACATTGTTTTTATTTATTATCAATAAAAGACTTTCCCTTTATTGTTTGGAAGGGTGCCTTGCATTAAGGTTAGCAGCAAAAAGAAGGGAGGCTCTTGTTGGAAATGAGTAAGAAAGGTGATCAGTTTTTCCTGGAGATCAATAAAAGGGCCTCCAGAACAATAACTGCATATACCTAAGTCACTTTTAGTATTATTTAACTTGAGAGCAAGAAATGGTACAATAGCATGAAAGACAAAAGATAGGATCATATGTGGTAAAGAAGGCAGGGTGAAAAAGGATGAAAAGCTGAAACAACAAAAATTTCTGTAAAATGGAAAGTTCTCCTGCAAATATTAGTTTGGAAATGCTGAAATGCTTCATTTTGACTTTCTAAATCACAACACAACATTTGAAGTGGGCTGGCCAGGGAGCGATGCTCGCTGAATTCTTGCGGTTTGCTAAACTGAATTTCAACAAAAAAATGAATTTTCCAACTGTCTTGTGGGAATTGTAGTTCTGGCCCTTATTCTTCCCCATGGGCCAGGCTCCTTCACTGGGCTAACTTTCCCATAATTCACCTAGAATTATGCAAATCCTATGATACACATTGCAGAGGAAACACATTCTGGGAGACATACTCCAGAACGAAAGATAAAGTACTCTAGGGAGCCCAGCCCTGTAAAGCAGTCCACCATAGGTAACTGCACTTTAGTATTTTTTATTGATTAAATATTTTGGATTTAACACATGAAATATTTTGATTCAAACTGACTCAAGATAAAATATCCCATTGGCTTTTCCCAATAGATTTTTTTCCAGCAAATTGAATTTTTTTTGTAAATTTAAATCCCAATATTCTTCCAGAATATTAGTATTAGTATTATGACAGCCCCTAAGAGTCCCAGTTCAAATAAGGTCCCTATTGTGCTAAATCCTGAACAAACACATGGTAAAAGAAATTCTCTGCTTCAAAAAAAATGCAGTCCAAAGGGGAAACAGAGTCAAAGAGAAATGTTGATGAAACAAGTCACATTGAGATGAAACCACTTGGTGAAGGTCACATAATGGGTCCACGGTAGAGATGGGACTAGGTGGCCGCCTGAGTTCTGATTTACAAGATCCCCTGATGGGGACTGGGTAGCAGGTGTGATTAAAGATACAGAACAAGCAAAACGCCAGAACATCTATACCAGGGCGGAAGCAGAAAGCTTGTCTTGGTGGACTTAGTCTTTCTTTTTGAGACTGTTACTAAGGACTTTTTCTGAGATGGTGACAGTGATAAGGGGTGGAGGTAATAAGTAGAATAGGTGATATGATTGGGAACATGCAAGCCAGTGTAGGAATCACATGGGGTTGATTGGAGAATTCATTCAGAGCTAATTGCCTGGTAAAAACATACCATTGAGAAAGTTTAAATTCTAACTGTGAGGAATTAAAATACAAATTCTGAGTGACAATGAAACTATATTTAGCAATGTGAACCCTAAAAATAACACTACAGAAAACAAGGCAGGTATCATTTCCTAGCTAAGCAACTCTTAAGTTAGCATCTCCAGCTAGAAGTGGACCTTACTATATCATGAATTGTAAGGAAAATTAATTCATTTGGCATAAACACATTTATATAGCATTAGCTGAAATCAGTGGATAATTAATCATTTAATTTGCATTTAAGGACCCCCCCCCCACATGGCAGCTCAAACTTCCAAATATCAGAACTTCATAGCTAGCTAGCAACACTCCTCATAACTGGAGTCCATCTGGAGATGTCTGCATTTCTACAGATACTGAAAAATTTAAAAGACGCCAAGCGATTTTTGGAGCAACCAGAGAAACATGGGAAAATTGGGTCTGTTACAACAGTGAGCTTTACTCTGAGTACAAGAACAGAAGATCTCTCTCTAAAGTCTTTTATGCTTTACTTCAACTACTTGGCATTAATGAGCTGAGCAACTTTTAAGGAATGAGGTGACCCAGCATGCGATAGTCACGCAGTAATCCACTAGTCAAATAACTGACAAATGATCCTATTTATTTTACATGTTGCTCTGCCTTTAAAATTATTTCAGGGTTTTTGGGGTTTTTTTACAGTGAAATAACTGATGTGGTTTGTGCACTTGGTACGTAATAAATGAAGAGCAATGCATATTTGCCTCCAATAATACCTGTGAAACACTCCACAATTTTTTCCCCCACCTCCAATAATGCACCTTAAGCCCCAGGCAATGATATGATGTCATAAAAGTAGCATGAGACACACGGATTTCTAATGCAAAATGCATGTCTCCTTGTTTGGTGCCAATAACACTTCTGCTGCATGCCTTATGTAGAAGACACGAGGAGCCAGTGCTCTCAATACTAGAAAAACATATGACAAAATTATTCAGACATGGCATTTCTACTGTCAGAAGGGAAGGTCAGAATTATTACTGAAATAAGAAGGGGATTCTTGAAAAAAGGGGTATTTAAAAACTGGACAGTTTTATATAAAATCAGAACATTCTGTACCAATGACCCTACATTGTATACACCCAAATACCAATCAATGACTATTCAGCCACAACAGCATTAAATTATCCTCTTAGAAATAATATTTACACTGGCCAGTTTTAAGCATATTGGCAGATTCAAATAAATTGGATGAGGCATATAAAAGCATAATTCTTTATATAAATATATTTAACTGTCATGAAAGAGTTTTTAAACTACTAACTATATAATATTCCTCCAGACATGTTAATAAACATAACTGACAATATTTACAAATGATTTCCTTCTCACTTTTATGACAGTTGGGGACCTAAATTATAGTGAACTGCAGCAAAATTAAAAGAGACCACCTCAGGAAAAACATCATTTCAATACATTTATTAACCTATTTTATTAATTGGTTCTGATGAATTAAAGTTTGCTAAAGAAAAACTGAATAGTATGTAGGGTGCAAATAAACAGCTATAGTTTGATAAGATCTCTTGTCTGCATAACAACTACATTTCTTTAAAATGTTTCCAATCTTATTTGTGCTCGTATTTTTTAAACTATTGCAACCCAAAAATATCTAGCCTGGAATGGAAATAGCAACTGTTCTGTTTCCCTCTTCCACCCTATTCTACCAGATACTGTTTTGTTTAAACTGGCTCCTAAACAGTAGAGCACTGTACCATTAAAAACAAATCAAATAAAATTCATATTCCCACGGTGCTGTTAGTTTCCCTTATGCATGGCATCTCTGTAGATTAAAATCTCAGAATCCTAAAATAGATTCTAGTCTGCAGAGCAAAGTTCTCAGTGGGAGATGAGGGAGAGGGGTCAGTCCAGGAGTCAAAAACACAACAGACAGAAAACACACTTGTGATCCTCAGCTTCGGATATCATCAGAATGAAGGAATAAAAAACCCCCCAGAAACACATGGCACACAGAGAATACAGTATCACTTATTGCTTATAACCAAAGCAGCAATTAAACACCTTTCATCATTTCCTAAAATGCCTGTCTTTTTCAAGAAGTCAGAGACACACACACACAAAGACAAATCCTTTCCGAGCAGCAACGAAAACTTAATAACCTACCATTTTCTTTGCACTCTTCTGGAGGTTTAGCCTTTTTCGCAAGTCGTGGATCCAGCCATGATGTTGTCTTTGTGTTATGGCTGAAAAGAAAAGAGATCACTCTGAGCAGACACATACTGAAAGGAATCAAGTTTATTCCTTAAGAAAAAAGGGTTAGTCCAAAATTGCAATCGATACACTTAATTTGCTTACTGGTTCTAAGTAGCCCTGAAGGAGGTGTAAGAGTAATTGTGCAAGGCAGCTGTAAATTTGGCAACCTCAGCTCCCTGTCCTCAAAGCAGCTATTTTTATTAAAATCAACGAGAATGTTGCCAAGTTAACCTCATTGAAAATGCAGAACTCATCCAGAGCAAAAGGAATTTATTACAAATACAGTGGTCTCCCGTTGAACGAGTGCAGTCGACAGGATTCTGTACCATCCCTAGAATTTTCAGTTAGGATTATTTTCTTCTTAAACAGGTCCTTTTCATAAATACATGTTTGCTACTTCTTAACAGTCGTGCTGAAGCGGCAGAGCAGAAGTGGTGCAAATTACAGCGTGCTCCTGTGAAGTCTACATTTCCAAACCCAGTGATTAATGATACTTTGTTTAACAAACCATTATCTATTCCATATCTAATTCTTTTACCAAGATAAGATAGATATTACACAGGCTAAGTGAATCATATGGCTGTGTTGTTATACTCAGAATAAATTTTTCAGGAATCGGCAATGAAATAGCCTTGAATTGGTACAAACTGTTTTCCAGGACAGTATTTTGCTAAATGAATAGATACTTACAACAGCTAATCAGAGTTAAAACAGGGTTTTTTTAAATGTATGCCTTTTCTCCATCCATTTCAATTCGGGCCCAAATTTTAAAAAACGCCAAGAGAGGCAGGCTATAAAACAGGAAGGAGATGTGATCATCATTCCTAAATATTCGGAGGCACTTTTCTTCTAATAGTGACCTCCCCAATCCTCTCTAAGGAACATTTTATTTATCTGACATATCTTATAAGGTGCTTATTTTGCGCAGTTTATACAGTACCAAATTGTTCAGACTATTATGAATACATTATTTTCTGTCTAATTTAAAAATGTACTTAAAAGTTTTGTTACAAGGCCAGCCAGACAGACAAAAATGTATCAGGAAATATTCTGTAATGCATTCATTATTCAGATTGGTTCAGGTAGGCATGGTTCTTTGGGTAGATGAGATAACTTTTATTAGACCAACTAAATATTGGTTCACACACAGCCTTGTCCAAGAGTGTGACTCTTCCCCTTGGAACAAGGCAGTCCTGTGTTCTAGTCCTTTTTCCCACTGTGTTCTTTGGTAGGTCACTTACCCACTCTGCCTTGATTTCCCCCATTTCTCAAATGGAAACAAGACTTTCTGCTTCACCTAAGTATTCTGCTGATTTTAGATCTTCTACATGTAAAAGAGGCATATTTGGATTAGGTACTAACATATTCGATTTTAAAATATGATGGTTAATTTGGCTACTAAAATGCATATTTGGGTATTTAAATATGCTTTTTGATGGTGGTAGTAGATGACTTTCTCCCTCTACTCCAAAAGAAAGCCCATGGAGGATAAAAAGTCAAAGTTATGGTTTTATTTATACAAAAATTAGTAACAATAAGATCAATTGAACACCAGGTTTTCTGCTTGAGACTGGTAGCAGCTGTAGTTAAGATTCTTCCTTGTGGACTCTTCTGCAGGGCATCTCTTAGCTACCATCAAGTGCTATGCCTCTCTCCAACCGAGCCCTGTTCCTAACAAGAGACTAGCTTCTGTACCTTCCTACCCCCAACACCATTCCCAAAGAGAAATTTGCCATACTGAGATCTTGGGCCATTTGTAGATGACACTTCTTAGCAGGTTTAAAATGGGGTAAATGCCTTTTGCACTACTTGAATGGCATTGCTATTTGCGCATTCGGCGGCATATTACACGTTAATTCCAGCTACCGTAGCACATTCGGCGGCATAATACACCTTAAATGGCTTTGGGATGCAGCAAATGACTTTGGGGAGCTGCAAAGTAAAACACCTCCGAGGAATTTTAGTTTCCTATCCTACAGCTGCAGAGGGAAGCACCGGGCTCCATGTGGCTCCGGAGCTGTGCAGACAGAACGTGCAGGCAGCCTGGCAGCAGACTGGGAAGGCAGGTTCCACAGAAGGAATAAATAAAAAAAGCAGCGAGCCTGATTACCCCCCTTCCAACCCCCTGCCTGCCTGTCTGCCTGAGCTGCCTGAGCTGCACCCGCTATCTTCCAATGGCTAATCTTAAGGTGTGATCATGCAGACATACCCAAACTAGCTTAGGTAATGATAGCAGTGTAGCACCAAATTCAGCACAGGCTGGCTTCTTCACTATATGCTCAGCTTGTTAGGCAGATTTTGCAGAATGCAGCGAGTCCCACCAGACCGAGTGGCTAGGGACAGGCATTCAAAAAGCCTGAGCCTGAATTGAACTGATTTGGAGGTGGATAGACATTCTCTTTTCATTCCAGAAATGGAGGCACATGCCTACAGTGGCTCAGGATAGATGCTGGGGGGTGCTAGACCAGCCCTCCCTCCCTTATTCATAGATTTATAGATTCATAGATGCTAGGACCAGAAGGAACTTCAACAGATTCATAGAGTCTGACCCCCTGCCTAGGACAGAAAGAGTGCTGGGGTCTGACGACTCCAGCCAAATGCCTTGCCAGCCTTCTCTTAAAGAGTCCCAAGGTAGGGGAGAGCACCACCTCCCTTGGAAGCCCATTCCAAATTTTGGACACCCTTACCATGAAGAAGTTTTTCCTGATATCAAGCCTAAATCTGCTCTTTGTCAGTTTGTGACCATTGTTCCTTGTTACCCCAAGTGGTGCCGTGGTGAACACAGCATCTCCAATCCCTTGCTGCATCCACCTAATGAATTTGTAGGTGGCCACAAGATCACCTCTCAGCCTTCTCTTGCAGAGGCTGAAGAGGTCCAGGTCCCTCAGTTTCGCCTCATAGAGCCTGTCCTGTAAGCCCCTAACCTTATGAGTGGCCCTCCTCTGGACCCTCTCGAGTCTATCAACATCCTTCTTGAAGTATGGTGCCCAAAACTGGATGCAGTACTCCAACTGCGGTCTGACCAATGCTGCATAGAGGGGAAGTATCACCTCCTTAGTTCTATCTGATGCATGATAAAGTCCGGTTACCTTTGCTGATGGCTTTGTCACACTGATGACTCATCTTCATCCAAGTCAATACCGACCCATATACTACTACTCTCCAGATGTGACTGCTAAGCCAATTTGCCACCCACTGGACCATTTAAACATCTATGTCACAGCCTCTTCATTCATTTATGAGAATGGGATGAGATACTGTATTGAAGGCCCTGCTAAAATCCAAGAAAACAACATCCTGTACTCCTGTGTCTAAGCATTTTGTGACCCTGTCATAAAATGAAACCAGATTGGTCAGGCATGATCTACCTGCTATGAATCCATGCTGGTTTCCCTGTTGCATTATTTTTCCCACTAGACTCCCACATATATGATCCTTCATAATCTTTTCAAAGACCTATGTGGCATTGGTCAGGCCACAGTTGGAGTACTCTGTCCAGTTTTGGGTGCCACACTTCCACAGGGACATGGAGAATCTGGAGAGGGTTCAGAGGAGGGCCACTCACATGATTAATGACCTTCGTGAAAGACCCTATGAGGGGAGGTTCAGAGATCTAGATCTCTTCAGCCTTCACAAGAGATGGCTGACGGGAGACCTTGTTGTCGCCTATAAGTTTATCAAGGGAGGACAACAGGGAATCGGTGATACACTATTTACCAGAGAGCCCCAGGGAGTAACTAGGAGTAATGGGTGCAGACTAGTGGAGAGTAGATTTAGGTTAGACATTAAGAAGAAATTTTTTTACAGTAAGGGTGGCCAGAATCTGGAATGGGCTTCCAAGAGAGGTAGTACTATCACCTAACTTGGAGGTCTTCAAGAGGAGGCTTGATAGTCACCTGGCTGGGATCATCTGACCTTGGTCCTCTTTCCTGCCAGGGGCAGGGGGTCAGACACAATGATCCATTGTGGTCCCTTCCGACTCTACAGTCTATGAATCTATGACCTTTCCAAGGATGGAGGTGAGACTGACTGGCCTATAATTACTCAGCCAGGTCCTGTATGCAGAAACCCATGTGAACGGTTAGATTTGGCTGACTGCTCCTCCCAGCAGATGTCAGGGTATTCACCTAGGTATTCATGCCTCCCCTCACCTTCCACAGTGCTGAGCTGAGGGAGGGCGTGGCCAGGCTCCTGGCAGGACTCTCTGATTAGGGAGGGGTTCCCCTCTCCAGCAGCCCAGCATGGAGTTGATAACACAGTGTTTCTCATCCCTAACTCAGTGTTTATCAGCCTGTTAAGAAAACAAAAGCTTCTCTCATTAGTTCAAGCTCTACTTAAACAACTTTTTCCAAGAAAGGAATGGAGGGACATTACCAACTATCTGTTGATTAGCTCCAAAAAGGCCCTAAGCTGACACAGTGCTGTTTGCCTTTGTCCTGTCTGCCACAGCACGGCCCATAGCCAACATGTGGTATGCTAGCTAATGCTGAGAGGTGTCTGTGTAAGGCAGAGGGGAGGGGGAAAATCCCTGCTTCAGCAGGGAGTGGTGAAGGGGGGAATACGAGGAAGAGAGGCAGATGCTCTGTACATGCAGTCTCTGCTGGGGCTACAGCCATGGAGCAGAGGGGAGGGGCCAGCCCAGTCAGCTCTCTGGAGCAGAGAGCCCTACCCAGCCCAGAGAGCATGCTGGGATGTTGAGGGACTCTGATTTAACTTAAACCAGGAAGGGGTCTGGGACAGACATTGTATAAACTAGTTTGACCCAAATAAGTTAAGTCTGATATTACATTGAACCAGGTTTATCTCAAACAGGTTTCAGCCATTTTCAAACTGGTTTATGTGCACTGCACATCTGTTCTGTTACAGGTTTAAACCAATTTCTGATCACTGAAACTGGTTTGTGTGTAATGTCTGTTCCTAGCCAGTAAGTTCCACCTACTGCAACAGATCATCAGGAACTGACCAGGACTTTCCTAATGGGAAAGGTGCTAGCATAGGGCTTTCCATTTTAAAAGGTAGATCTCAAAGCACTTTTCAAAAGAAAATAGTTATCATTATCCCTGCTTTATGGAGGGTAAGACTGAAGCACAGCAGTGAAATGACTGTCCAAGGTCACCCATTATGCTACATGACGTCAGAGTGGAGCAAGCTAAGAGCGTTCTATTATGTAGGCAAATCTATATGATCATTTTAAATATAAACCTAAGCCAGTACTGACAGTAGATGCCTAAAATGGGCCAAAGTTAGACACCTAAGATTGAAAACTAGGCCCAATAACACAATTAAAAATTGTGGACTAGTTGAATCCTGTTCTTTAAGGCTGATGTTTAAGCAAAATGAAGCTTACAGTAAAATACTGTTCTGACATAAATGTGACTTGTAAAGGTCCTCTGGCTTTGAACACTATGGCCAGACCAAACAGAATAAACATAACAAAATAAATTTCAAAAGGTCAACATCTTTTCAGGTGGAAAATAACCCAGGAAGACATGGATGGTGCTGCTGAGGGCTGAAGGGGAAAAAAAATCTTCCTTTCTGCAGCAAGGAGACATACACCTGAGAGTGAGAAGGACATGTCACAGAAATTAACCTCCTGTCCTCTTTTCTCATCCCTTCCAGCTAGCTTCTCACTGCTCAACTCCACAGAGTGACTTGGTATAAACCGTTTTTTCTACACAACATTAACCATGTCAAATTAGTGAAGCTGGAAACTGGTTCTCAAAGATGACTTCTCTGCCTTCTTCCCTTTTGTCATATTATGTTCCTCCTTCACAACTGCTTTTCTGCCATCTCATGCCTTATGAATCATCTTTGTTTCCTCTTTCAATGGCACTGTAAGCTCTGCTGAGCAGGGGCATCAGCACAGGGGCTGGATTCTGTGGTTACTGAAGTCACCAGGAAGACTGCCCTAGCTTCAAAGGACGTAAAATGGCAAGTGACAGTCCCTTACTGTGTCTAGGTTGCAATGTATACCAAGTGAAACTTTCCTGAGAGATCAGCATCATCATTATATAACATTTGATTCCTGGTACCAAACTATCTTACCAACCAGCCATACAACCCATGGGAACTTGTAGATGTATGGCAGAAGCAGCTTCCTTTCTGCCTCCTTTTATACAGTCCAACAAAAAAGAAAATATTAAAAACACATCTTGAGTGGAGACAATTTACTCATCCTCTACTAGCACACTGTGGAATCTGCATGTATAAGGATTTCTCAAGTCCTCCTCGTAAGACCTCTCTGGCTTGAGATACTTTCAACTTCTCGCAGTGCTCAGTTTTCAGGTGCCAGGTTTGTGAGCAGAGGCCTCTCTTCCTTGCCATAGAACTATTATGATTATTATTGGCTATAAGTTTTTTTATGCTAGCATGGGAGGTCCTGTTCATGTTAGTGGCCTGTTATAAAAATATTAGTCAACTGCCCGTTAAGAATGATAGTGGGGGGGGGGGTTGCTCCACCATC
>NW_017729008.1:19893250-19908427 GCF_001723915.1 Gavialis gangeticus
ACCCCACCCCCCGGCTCTGCTTCTTGGAGGCAGCTGAGTGCCGCCATGACAGCAGGGATGGAGTAGGGGGGGTGAGGCTAGCAGTGCTGGCCTCACCCCCCCTACTCCATCCCCTCCATCCCCACCATCATGGTGGTGCTCTGCCACCTCCAAGGAGCAAGGCCGGGGGGTGGGGCGAAGCCAGCACCACTCTGTCCCCTTTGTCATGGTGGCACTCTGCACTCTGATTGGCTGTTTTACTAACCAATCAGAGTGCTCCAAGAGCACTATGGACAGGCAGACAAATGGACTAAACCCTTTATTATATAAGAATGTTAAAGTAGCAGCTAGGGTCCCATACCTTGCTCTCCTCCCATTGTATTAAATACCAACAGAGTTCTTCCCCAATTTCCATATAGATATGGCAGACAGGGGTAGGAGGAGAAACATAAGCACAATGAACTGAAGTGACTTGCCTGAGGTCTTCCTGCAGCCGGTGGCAGAGCTGGGAATAGGATCTGGTCTCCTGAATCCCTCTCCACTACACTGTACTGTGCCTCTTAGGACTGTGGTATGCTTAGGTTTTTATAAAAACACACAGGAAAACATGATCCTGCTCCAAAACAGTTTATAATATAATTAAAACGGCAAGACTTAAGTGACATAACAAAGAATGAAGGGAGAAAGCGATGGGAAGAGTATTAAAGTAAAGTAAGTAACAACATGTCTCTCAGTACATTACTACATAAGGCCGTACATATATTAATGCTCCTGAATCATTAAAAATGTTTTAAATGTCACCCAAACTAGTAATCATGGATCTATTGGTTTCTTGAAGGTATCATAAAAACACACCATCTCAGAGAGATGTTCTGGTTGAAATTAGTCCAGATGCAAATTAAAGGAATTTGGGGACAGGGGAGAATGCACAGACCTGTGGTAAAGACTGACTGAGTGAAAGAGGTAAGGAGATTCAGCCAAAACCTTTCATATATCAATAATGCAAATAACAGCTAGGTTATTCAGGAAAGAACCACACCTCATTATCAGAAGGCATGATCAGAAAGTCCACCCTAAACATTTTTCCATGAGCTTCATTACAATGTATGGTGATTAAAATGCTGTACCTCTGGTACTAACAGCAAGATTTCTCTTTGAAATCAGGTATAGTCTCAAACCAGAAGCCAATGAAACACTTTAGTGTGGAAGATCCCTTAGGTTTTAACACTCTGTTCCTGGATTGTGGCAGTACTGAAAGGTTTTTTAATTCACCCTGATTTGTTTACTAATTTGCGAGGTAGAAATTATAAACAGACCTGAAGTCTACTGGAATTTTGTTGAGTAAATGTCTAAAATACAAAATTCAAGAGGCTCAGCTTCCTGAAGGAGATAAAAATCAATATAATAATCATTACTGTGTTAAATGAAGTCACCTTTACCATATATTTGTAGACTATGGAAATGTTTTAGTATATAATACAATTCCACTGTATCATATAACATACAAAATGGTAATCTTGCATGAACAATTTTTTTGGGTGAAAGACAGATTAGTGTGTTACTCAGAATAAGCCTAAGTTTTTGTGGATCTGGGTTTATTTCTCTGCTTTGCTGTGGACATTGTGTGGGATCTTGATTAAATCACTTGAGAATCTGGGCCCCTATTCTCCATTACCTCCAAATGAGTTAGGCAGCTCAGCACTTTTGGAAAGCCCACTAGGCAGTTATTTGCAATTTTAGACATCTAGGAAGCTTACAAAATCTGCCCTTTAATAGTTATCAGAGAAGATTTTTTTTGCTTCTGTCATTATGTAGAAGATTACATTATTTTAGTGTAGGTTTTGTTTGATGAAGTAAAATTAGCAATCTGTCAGGTTAAAACACTGACAGATTAAGTCTCTTGTATTAACAGAGACTTCAGACAATCTTTTGAAACATTTTTGAAAAGAATAAGGGAAGTAGTTACCTACAGTAATTGTCTCTAATGGCTCTTGAAAACACTGCAAACCTATTGTTGCTCTTGCCAGCTATATAATTTGTGTGTTATTGTGGAATGCATTATAACATGGTTATTTGCCAGTATACAATTTCAATGTAGTTGGGAGACAGCTCATATGGGATTACTTGGGTTTTTAAGGTACTGTATTTTATTGCAATTTAAAATATTCAGGAAAAAGGATATGAGGCATTCAAAAATCGAATATAGGTTATCCACCTTTCTCAAATATTGCCTCTTTTTAGTTTCTCAGAAGAGCTCCAGATATGTAGTGATTTACATGATTTAACAGTGATGCTGCATAATTTAATTAAGATATGGGGTAGGGTACCGTGACACAAGACACAAATAACAATTTTATAGTCTGCCCTTGTTGTGGGAGGAGCAAACTGCACACATCATACATTCAATTCACTGACATAGAATAGTTACATGTTATTAAATTATAAGTAGGAAATTAGAAACCTACTGATTGTGAAATGTGTAATGTTAACTCAAACCTTTGGGGAAGAAGGCTACGTTCCAACAGAAATTCTGCATTGTGGGGACAGGAGGGACTTTTGTAGGAAGAAAGTCTAGGAATAAAAAAGAAAGGAAAGATAACTAGATATAAGACTGTAGTCTGTTTTGGGGGATGAGAGGAAGCTGATATAGATAATAAAGACAGCTACTGGATGAAGAAGGAGAAAAATACATCACTAGTACAAACTAAGAGAAACCTTAAGCAGCAAAGAAGGAAGGAATAAAAAGAGCAAAGAAAAAAAAAACAAACCAAAAAAGGCAAAAAATAAATCCAAACAACAATAGCAAACCCCTCAAACCTCTCCAAACAAAACCCTTCCTTAAAACCAAACAAAATATTTCAACAAAATATTTCCCCAAGAAATTTTCCAGGGGACAGTGGCAATACTGATACAGACAGACCTATCTCACAGCCAGAAGGGGAGCCTTGTCCAATGTGCATCTTAAAGTGATATAAAAAGGGGGTACAAGAAGAGGTTCTAAGGAGGCTTTTATCATTATTTGTAGCAGCAGAAATGACTGTGCAACACACTGTCACCCTGAATTATTATACCTTCATGTATCTGTAACATAATCATGCTGCGAGAGAGAGAGAGAGAGAGAGAGAGAGAGAGAGAGAACATTGCTTATAGGAGAAAGGGCAGATGTGAGAAATAACTTAATCTTCAGTCAATGAATGGGTGTCATACATTTTTAGTACCAAAGATATTGGTATAATATGATTCTATACAGACTTCAGAAAACATGGTGCAGTACACAGGCTTGACTCATCCAGTTCTACTTAATGGTATACTGATTGAGCAAATAGGTATAGCTAAATATATCTCAACCCTTGATTTAAGCAAGGGCTGTTGGCAAACTTTTTTTTATCCCTGGAATCAAAGAAGTCTGCGGCACTGAAAACTCCAAGGTTTAAATCCTCATCCCATTAAAGTCCCAATGACTAGTGGGATCAGGCCTCCACCCTTAGTGTATGCATCTGTCCTTCTTTTCAGGAAACACACAGCCCCAGCTATGTTCAAAAGGCTAAGGGACTTTTTTTGTAAGCATGAGAGCCCTGGGCTGAAGCCTATTTTATTAGTCTGATATAGCTCTCTTTTGTACCACCTGGAATTAATGTAACAACTAGAGAAGGTACTGCAACAAATCCACAAAATGGAGGTGTCAGTAAAGTCAGGAAAAGAAGCGAGAGTCCGAGAGTTGGAGACGGTCCAAAGGCAGGCATCAAAAACAGTAAAGGAGTTTCAAGGCAATCCATACCAGGAAAGCTTGAGAGACCTAGGTCTATTTAGCTTGGAGAAAAAGAGATTGAAGGGTGGCATTATAACAGTCTTCAAGTATTTGAAAAGCTCTCAAAGAGGGAGTACAACTGTGGGCAGGACACACAGCAAAGGATATTTAGATTATATCTAATCTAATCCAGCAGCACATTTATAAGCTGGGAAACTCCCTTCTCGAGAGCATGGTGGCAGAAAGAGATCTTGGAGTCATTATTGATGCCAAGATGAACATGGGCCAACAACGCAAGGTCACAGTTAATAGGGCTAACCGTACCTTGTCGTGCATCAACAGGTGCATCTCAAGCAGGTCCAAGGAGGTGATCCTCCCCCTCTATGCAACACTGGTCAGGCTGCAGTGAGAGTATTGTGTCCAGTTTTGGGTGCCGCACTTCAGAAGGGATGTGGACAGCACTGAGAGGGTCCAAAGGAGGGCCACCTATATGATCCAGGGACAGCAGGGCAGACCCTACATAGAGAGGCTATGGGACCTGAACCTGTTCAGCCTTCACAAGAGAAGGTTGAGGGGAGACCTGGTGGCTGTCTATAAACTCACTAGGGAGGACCAGCGGGGTTTGGGAGAGACCCTGTTCCCCCAAGTGCCCCCTGGGATAATAAGGAATAATGGCCACAAGTTGTTAGAGAGTAGGTTTAGACTAGACATCTGAAGGCACCACTTCACAGTCAGGGCAGCTAGGTTTTGGAACCATCTTCTAAGAGAAGTGGTGCTGGCTCCTACCCTGGGGGTCTTTAAGAGGAGGCTTGATGTCTACCTGGCTGGGGTCATTTGAGCCTGGTTTTTCTCTCCTGCCAAGGGCAGGGGGTCAGACCCTATGATCTACAAGGTCCCTTCCAACCCTACTTCTATGAATCTATGAATCTATGAATTATATCTCAGGGAAAAAAATTATGTAGTATTGTAAACATAAAGTAGTTAAATAGTCTGCTCCGGGAGTTGTTGAATCACCTTTACTGGAGTTTTTCAGGAGGAGGCTGGATAAGCACCAGTCGAAAGATGATTTAGGAATAAGATTATTACATTCATATAGGGTGTTGGACCCTAAGGTCTCTTCCAACTGTATGATTCAATGAGTTTGTGTTGCTACAAATTAGTTTGTTGAATTTGCTATTTCAGTGTTCCAGGCTTCAGATCTACAAAGCACTTAAGCACAGTATTAATTTTATCCACTTACCTTAAGTTAAAAATAGGTTTCAATCCTTTGTTGAATTGGGGCCTTGTGTAGCTTTTAATCTTTTTGCGTTTATTTCAATAAGGCACCAGGGAACAAGGTAAAGCACTGTTTACAAATGACCCAATAGAGCCAGCACTTGCTGACCTCAGTGTTTGCTTCATGGGTGATGGTGATAACAAGAAGACTGCAGGCTTTGGGCACTCCAGTAGGGAGACCTCCCCAACCATTTAGGAAGTTAGATGAACATTGAAAAGTTGTTATAAGTAAAATTTATATGTGGAAATCGAAATGGGTCACACTCATTAGTTCTGTTTAAAGGAGGGAGGGAGGAGCAGAACTGGAGACTTCTGTTGGTACTGAGCCAATTTATAAATAGCATTTTAATTATTGGATGCTCTCATTAGCATATGTTCTTAATCCAAGTAAAAGCAGGGGATGGACTCCTATCTGGGTGCCTATGTTTGAAAATTTGGATACGCTTGTAAAAGGGAGGCTCCCAGGGAGCACAAAGGACTGCATGTAAATTGCTTGTCAGGAGAAATATTGTCATGAGAATTGTACAATGGAAAGGATGTTCTTCCTGTTTTCCATGAAATCTATTGATGTTAACCTATCTAGGCAACCACAGAGTCATGCCTTTACTACAAAAAATGGAAGCAAACATATCCATGCTTTAAGACCCAAACATCCCTTGTCACCCAGAGAATCTGGTGTCTGAAATGTTTTGCCTAGTTAGACCTAGAGGTAGGGACCTTGCCTTTCAACAGGTTTTTGCTGAGTGCTATCCTGCCATTAGTGATTAACAAAGACTGCCTGCAGCTGTTTTTCCTTCTTGTTACGAAGTCACGGTCCCTTCCACTCTAACTCTGCTACTTTCACGCCAATGGGAGTTTTGATATATTGACTTGCCCCAAAACATTGGAAGTTAGCAGGAGGTGATTTTAGGAAAACCACTCTCCTCTTGAAATGTTAATCTTCTGGGTATACCTGTGACAGCCATAGTGGAGGTTGCTTACTGTTTGCAATCTTTGGAGTTTAAATGGCAATTCACAGAAGCCTCCAATGAACCAATCTGAGAAACAGCATGGTAGTGATATTTTTTCATCCATTGTGATTTACATTTTAAAATGTCTTCTTTTATCTTTTATTTTATAATCTGATACAGCATTTACAACTGTTCAGGGAGAGGGTGTTAAACAAATAGGTTTTTGTTGTCTTTTCATCTTTCTGTTTTTCACAAAAGCAAATGGAGTCTCTTTTATGCCATTAACCAAACTGACTTGTAAACAAAGAGGCAATTTAACGGCATCCTCACCCCATGCCATCCAAGCTTAACCCTGCAAAGTCTGAGCAATGCAGGGAATCAAATGATCAAAGAGATCACATTTTGTTGGGGACTCAGCAAATGATCATGCACTTACATTGTGCAAGAATATATTTCCAAAAGGCAATAAGCTCTTATCACTCTTCTTATCCAGGCTGCACTTCTGATTGATTTCTCTGCTTTATGTAACATCCATTTGGTGGAAGTGAATGACGGGTATTGTTAGAACTGTAGTGTATACCAGTCCGTTTTCAGCAAAGGAAGTAAGCTGCAGCATCCAAGGAACTTGAGGGGAGAAGAGGGTACACTTGCCCTACAAACAGAAGGGCTATTTGCATTTGCTTTATTCTTTATGAAATATACATTAATTTTCAATTAAAACAATTCCTGCAGTGCTTTTCACTGTAGCAAGTTGGCATGTTAATTACAAAAAATAAAAGCTCGTACATAAATTGTACAGCTTTTGTTGCAGCAAGTCAATATAAAAGTGCCACATTACTCAGGCTGGTATCTAGCAAAGTATATAAATCTGTTCAAGAATTAAGTAAGGAGAGGAGGGAAGAGTCAGGAGCATGTTTGAGCTACCCCCTGAGGAGAGCGCAGTTATACACTGCCTGTTTTAGAAGTCACTATGTGTATTCTTCTTTCCTGAATAAGCATAATTTGCCCTTTTCAGTGAAGAACATTTATGTTTCAACAATTTCTGCTCTTTTTAGACTTGTATGCCCTGGAAGCTATTAGGCTCACCAGTTATGTTAATCTTCATGACAGAGTATTTTATTGGTATATATTTCATGAAAACACCAACAACTTATCTAAAATAAGAACTTGAAAAAAGACTGAAAACATTGGGGACCCTATTATGTTTATTTTAAATGTTTTTAAAAATAAAACAATTGTTAGCAGTCCACACGGATTGTAACAACTCCTGAAAGGAAGGCTATATATTGTTTTTTTTGACTGGTGGTGTTAGGCGATATACTGAATTTTTCCCCATGGTTTCTTGTAGATCAGGGGCCAATAACTTTTATCTTCTTTCTGAGAAATGTCACGTGTGATGGCAACAGTTCTGAGAGGTTCGCGGTAATTTCACATTCCTTCTACAGCTGAACTGGATGTGCAACAGGAGCAAATTAAAGTCTTGCAAAGACATGTACTATGGTCCAACTCAGAAAATCATTGTAGTATTTACCTAAATCCTATTAAATGTAAGGGGTCTTTTGGTTGTTTTGCTGAATCAGTTTAAAGGGGGGCTTTGAATCTTTATTCATTTTGATTTTCTTTTTGTAGGAGGCACAACAAACAGAAAGAAAGCATGAGCCATAACAACTAAATCTTTCTTCCACTTTCCTCATGTTAATATTCAGAGATACTTCTTTTGGAATTGAAAGAATCATATCAACATCATTCCCTAGTGAGTCTGCCCATTGGTAACATCTATAATGGTTGTCTATAGTTCACCAGTTCACTTATTATTGGTTACAAAACACAAATCAGAAACTAGCAACCTTTGATTACTAACAACATTATTAGAGGTGATCTATTGATAAGAAAGAAGAATATGGTCTGTATTTTTTTTCTGAAACTGCAATGTTTGTAGCCATACAGACTACTGGAATGGGAAGTAAATCATAGAATAATAGAAAATTAGGGTTGGAAGGGACCTCAGGAGATCATCTAATCCAACCCCCTGCTCAAAGCAGGACCATCCCCAACTAGATCATCTCAGCCAAAGCTTTGCCTAGCCAGGTTTTGAAAACCTCCAAAGATGGAGACTCCACTACCTCTCTGGAGAACCTGTTCCAGTGTTTTACCACCCTCTTAGTGAGAAAATTCTTCCTCATACGCAACCTAAACCTTCTTTGCTGCAACTTGAGACCATTGCTCCTTGTTCTGTCATCTGCCATCACTGAGAACAATCTAGCTCTTTTGAACTTCTCTCCAGCTAGTTTAGGCTGCTATTAAATCCCCTCTCAGTCTTCTCTTCTCTAGACTAAATAAGTCCAGTTCCCTCAGCCAGTTCTCATAAGTCATGTCCCCCAGCCACATCATCATTTTTCCTACCCTCTGCTGAACTCTCTCCAATTTGTTCACATCCTTTCAGCAGTGGGGGGCCCAAAACTGAACAGTACTCCAGATGTGGCCTCACCAATGATAAATAGAGGGGAATAATCACTTCCCTTGGCCTACTGGCAACACTCCTACAAATGCAGCCCAGGATACTGTTAGCCTTCTTGGCAACAAGGGCACACTGCTGGCTCATATTCAACTTATTGTCCACTGTCATCCCCAGGCCCTTTTCTGCAGAGCTGCTGCCTACCCAGTCAGCCCCCAGTCTGTACTGGTGCATGGGATTGTTTCGTCCTAAGTGCAGGACTTTGTACTTGCCCTTGTTGAACCTCATGAGATTACTTTTGGTCCAATTCTCCAATTTGTCTAGGTCACTTTGAATCCTAGCCCTACCTTCCAGCATATCTACTACTCCCCCAGCTTGGTGTCATCTGCAAACTTGCTGAGGGTGCACTTTAAGCCATCTTCCAGGTAACTGATGAAAACATTGAACAAAACTGGCCCCAGGGCAGATGCCTGGGGCACTCCACTTGATAACGGCTGCCAACTAGACATCGAGCCATTGATTACTATCCTCTGAGCCTGATGCTCCAGCCAGTTTTCTATCCACCTTACAGTCCATTCATCCAGCCTGTACTTCCTTAGCTTGCCCGAGAGAATGTTGTGGGAGACCATGCCAAAAGCCTTGCTAAAATCAAGGTACACCACATCCACTGGTCTCCCTGCACCTAGAGTCAGTCACCTCGTCATAGAAGGCAATCAGTTTGTTCAGGCATGACTTGCCCCTGGTGAATCCATACTGACAGTTCCTAACCACATTTTTCTTCTCCAAGTGCATAGAAATAGATTCCTTCAGGATCTTCTCCATGATTTTTCCAGGGACTGAGGTGATGCTGATTGGTCTCCAGTTCCCTGGATCTTTCTTTTTCCCTTTCTTAAATATGGGCACTATATTTGCCCTTTTCCAATCATCCAGGACCTCTCCTGATACCCATGAGTTTTCAAAGATGATGGCCATTGACTCTTCAATCACATCAGCCAACTCCTTCAGCACCTTCAGGTGCAACCCCATCTGGCCCCATGGACTTGTCCAGCTTTTCTAAATAGTCCCTAACCTGTTCTTTTGCCATGGTTGGCTGCTTACCTCCTCCCAAAACTGTGCTGCCCAGTGTCATAGTTCTACTCTAGTGATTATCCTACTCTCATAATGGTTGTCTACTCTCATATCTAGCAATTGTCCTACATATGAACAATTTTAGCAGCACCAAAGTCTGGTTTCCTACTACAGCCAACACAGGGCCTGTAATGAGTTTGCTCCTGACTTCTTTTAAATCTCTTGACTTGTTTACTGGAAACTCTGGCTCTGATTCCCAGCACACCCTGACCTCAGCTTTGACTCTTGGTGCACCCTGACTTTGGCTTAGGCACCTGGCTTACCTGGGACTGTGGTTTTTACCCCTGGCTTACCATGACCTCAGCATTGACCCCTGATCCCTGTGAACCCAGTTCACTTTTCACCCATTTACTAAGTGACCTTCCCTGACTGCCCACACCCTGGTCCCCAAGGCTAAGTACAGACAGTGAAAAAGCCAGAGGCTGAATTGATTCTGTTAGTCTAAACTACGCAGATTGAACTGATAAGTAAATGAACAGACCTTCATTTTTGATTCAGGAAATGCAGCCATATGCCTGCAGTGGCTCAAGTTAGAAGCTGTGGGGGGAGGGGGACGCTAGAGCATGCCTGTGAGCTATTGCCAAAGGGAAGGGAAGAAAGAAGCCCTTCAAGGATTTGCTCCCTCCCCCTGCTCCACAGGAGGTGGCATGGCCAGGGAGGGTGGGGACCCTAGCCTGGGTCTGCTGATGGGAACAGTGCCTGCCAGGCTTTTCCCCTCCTCCCACTCCCTGCTTGAGGGGGGTCAACTGCTGTCAGACTTGGCGGGGGTGTGTGGGGGGGAAGGTAGTGGCATTGAATTAGTTAAAGATTGATCAGGAATAGTTCTTTCTCTGAAGCAAGCATGTATTGAACACAGCACTTTGCAACCTCAAGCAAAAGATACAGCCCAGTCGAACACAGTGAGAGTGCACACAGCTTAGTCTAATTTAAAATGGAATGTAATACGCCAAAAAGACAAGACCAAGTCCTGCCTAAGTCTTATGTAATCCTGAGGGCAGAGTGTCTCCTTACAGCCAGGTATTCGGAAAGTCCTTGCTTACGTATTCCAGTTTCCCACCTTTATACAGGGTCTTCTTTATAATGTAAATGTAGTTCTATGCTTTCTTTGGTCACACTAGCTCAAGTTGTCTGTGATCCTCAGCACATACATGATGGTTGTGCCAGGTCTTTGCCAGCCCAGGGCAGCACACTGAGCTGCAGTGGGGGGTAATTAAAAATCATCCCAGACTGCAGCTGGGGTTTGCCTGCAGCGGGCAGTCCCTCTTAGCCTGTTGCCCACCTGCACTCTGCTGAAGCAGAGAGCAGGGGGTGTGGGCAGCACACTGAGCTGGGGACAGGGGGATTAAAGCCCCTCCAAGACCCCAGACCCCAGCAGGGGTTTGCCTAGGGAGGGCAGTCCCTCTTAGGCTGTTGCCCCACCCCGCCCCCACCCCTTCTCCTCTAGGGGGGAATGATCTGGCAGGGGCTGCCCCCCCCTCAGATTTCCCACCATCCCCGCTTGTCAGGCAGTCCTCACTGCTCCAACTGGAGAACAGAGCGGTGGGGCCAACCCTGCTCTCTGGAGCAAACAGCACGGCCCAACCCAGGGCTGCAAAGCATGCTGGGATGCTGGGAGACTCTGATTTAACTTAAGGGGTCTGGGGCAGAAGTTCCATAAACTGCTTTGACCTCAGTCAGGTTAAGTCTGTTACTACATTCAACCCAGTTTATTTTAAACCAGTTTTGGCCCTTGTGAAACCGGTTTATATGTACTGAACTTTTCTGTTACAGGTTCTGTTACAGGTTTAAACCAGTTTCTGATCACTTAAGCAGGTTTATATGTAACTTCTGTTCTTAGCCTAGCAGGGCCCAGCTGCCTTCTTCACACAGTTGATGTTTTCCACTTGCAGCTGCTGCAGTAAAAGTTCCATGTTCTCTAGCTATGCTCAAATTCACTTCTTCAACATCAGCCAGCAATCGGGATGATGTTGCAAATGCAAGCCACGATCTCTCTGCTGACGCAGACGCAAGACCTTGGGGTTGTTTTTTATGTGACATTCCAGTCTGTAGTACCAAACAATTTTCCTCACGCAGATACATGCTCCTTTTAATAGAAAGAGAGAAAAGAATGTGTAAAACTCACTCAATAAAGTAGACTTCCCCTTTTTCTGTGTAAGCCATTTCCCAGTTATCAGGCAACGGGCCCAAATCATCATTCTCTTCAGGTTTTGTCTGCTTTGTTACGTCCATATCCTCCTTTGCTTCTTCAGGCTGACTGTATCCTGGTGCAGGGCAAGGCTGTGAGGAAATTTCACCTGAGACGCCCATACTCTTCTCCTCATGTTCACTTGATTCTACAAGAAAACAGAAAAACCTTAAGATTTCTTTCTTTATATCTTTTTATATAACACGGAAGGTTAACTGTGCCCAGGCCAATATCCAACGCTGGAAAACGCAAGTCCTGGGAGAAAGAAGATGATATAATGTTTATAAAAGTCCATTCTCCCTCCCACCCCCCAATGAACAATAAAATAAAGCAAAACAAAAATCTAAAGCATAAGTAATAAAAACCAAGAGATTCAAGTGCCTGATATACCAAGGAAAGCATGTTTTTCACTGCCCTCTATTGTTCTGAGGGGGTTTGAGGAGGGCATACGCCCTGTAGCTACGCATCACTGGTTTGCCTACAAACCAGAAGAGCTCTGTCTCCGTCTCTGCCAGAGCTCTTTCCAAACCAGCAGTCAGCATGGAAGGGAAGCCAGCCTTTCATCCAGCAGTGCTATTGTCCCACACCTTGTAGCTCTTAAAGTATTACACCCATAATGTCAACACCCTGCTGTTTTACTGCAGCAGACAAAAAGCAGATTCTTTTCAACTTGAGGAAACACACACACCCTCACGGTCATTCTTGTAATCATACCTCATGAAGAAATCAATTTGACCACCATGCAACCTAGCACTGTATATTAACCATATGTGAAGTGGCAGTGACTTCATTTTCATCATAATTTGTGTAACCAGGGTTTAAGTGATTCAGGCCACAGTCAATGACTGCTACCAGCTCCATCCCAGAATCTCATGAGGGAGGATCCTGCCGTTCCCTTGCCTTTTTTTCAAATGTTTGCTCTTTTACTCTTTACAGATTCCTTAAGTTGGCAAGTCAGGTTGTTTCTCTTTGGGGTATCCAACCCATTATTCTACCAACAGTCACTACAGGCAAATTCAGATTTTCTTAAATGGGCAAATGATTTACAATGGAATAAGCCTCCTCAAATACAATGGTAGCTAAATACAAATGCACCTTTGTATTAATATTTCAAAGCATACTGTGAATGGGAAGCACATCTACAATTCCAGGGGACCCAACTATGTAAGTCTTGTGCATACTTGTGACGTTTGTCACAGAGTGACTTCCACAATCACTTAGCCATGGGAGGAAGGCTTACCATCCTGTGGAAGTTGCCAAAAGCAGAACAGACACAGGCTTTGCTCGGCTAATATCTCAAATGCTGTGATCTTTGTTATTTCAGTCGCATGTGACACAAAGCCAGAGTGAGTCTCAGGGATGTTAAATTCCAGCACTTGTTTCCTTGTTCTATAGGGCTCCATTTCTTTTTTCAAAGGCCCCTAAGGGCTGATGTTCAGTTTTCCACGACAGGCCAAAGCAATTGGAGTGACTGTTTTCCATCCAATGCTCTATACCTTGATTTCATATTTTTATATAAGCCTCCATCTAAAAATATCAGGGATGTGGATAAAGCAACTTTATCTATGTTTTTTATTATTATCATAGTGAATTTTCAGGTTGTGTTCATCGCTGAATAAAATACCTTTCATATCTGCATGTATGAAGGAGAGGAATGTACTATCATCATCACACTAAACATGAATTTCAGCACTCTTATAAAAAACATCTCTGATTTGACATTTGAAGGCTGTTGGCTGATGTGTTCTGGGAGTGGTGGGCATAATCAATAGATCAAGAAAAATCTCTGAGAGGCAGGCAGACTTGTCATTGGCTGGCTAACAAAAAAGGGAGCACTTTAGCATAAAGAAACAGACCTGCATCAGCAGTGTTAGTGAGAACTGAGGTTTCTTGGATGATTATGCAAGTTTCCCAACTTTCAAATGGACAAAATTTAGTTATTTAAAAGGCATTTGGTGAGATAGGGTGGGATGAGTTTACAAAGGTAGAATTCAGTGTAGCCAAATTTGTGTGTAGAACCATATCTGCAGTACTTTCGAGAAGTACGTAACATCATAAATAGATCATTACGTGTGATACCAAAAATAATGCAAGTAAAAAGTACTTGTATCACTACTGTCAGTCTTGCTCCAAAGCCAGTCTCCATCACAAAGAGTGATTCAGAAGAACCCAACATGTTGCATTCTTCTGAAAATTTTGCCATGTGCATCACAGAAACTGCTGCGTACTGACTGCTTATGAAAGTCTGCTTATGAAAAAATGTAAATGTCTAAATGAGAACTGTGTTCTTTTGAAAATCTGACCTAAATTGAGTGACCTGTAGCTTGAAGCAAAATATTAAAGCAGTAGAGGCCCCAGAAAAGAAAGTGTTATTCAAATTTGGGATGTAGAATCATAGAATCCTAGAAAAATCAGGATTGGAAGGGACTTTAGGAGGACATCTAGTTCAACCCCCTGTTCAAGGCAGAGCCATCTCCAACTAGATCATTCTAGTGTACACTTTGTCTAGCTGAGTCTTAAAAACCTCCAAGGATAGAGATTCTACAACCTCTCTTGTAGTAAACCCCCCAGTTTTTCTTTTATTTATTTTGAAATGCATTCCCCGCCTTCCCCAACTATTTCTGATTTTTTCTCTCCCTCTCTATTTCCTATAGATAAGTATGAGTAAGCTAAGACATACAATGAGCTAAGACATGGGATAAATTTTAGCATTTTTGTAGCAAGTTTTTTTTCTCTTTTCTTCTTTGAGCCACTGTTTTATATTATATAATTATTGTGTTTATACTGCTTGACTGATTTTTACTGTTTTTTCTATTGATACTATATAATTGAGGCCTACATGTGTAAGTTAGCATAAGTAATGTCAAGTTATGTCAAGTTTCCATTTTGTAAGTCAAGCCTCCATCTTGTGTCCTCTGCCCAGGTGTAACCTATGACTCGTGTCTAGCCAGTCTCATGTAAATTGGTTCCTGAATGAATGGGGATGAATGAGGGTGCTTCAGATACAATGGTAGCAGGCCTCTACTGAATAATGAACTCAACAACTGGATCATCAACTCAGTGACTGGACCACTGCCTTGCATTGACTCACCCAGGAACCATCGACTTCACCCAGGGACAGAACAGAAACCCAGCATTTGAAGGACAAAGACCCTACAGAAATCAGCCAACCCACTATTGCAACACAGACACCTGGAACTGCACATCCCCAGTACACCAGGGCTGACCCTTGCCTGGGCATGTCCCTGCCACTAGAGTCATAGAAGGTCTGCCCCTATAAAAAGGGGTAGTGAAGACAGACCCAGTGGGACACCCTCTCCATCTGGACCAGCACTACGCCATCCACCCAGAGACCCTGCCGGCGACCCCCTCTGGACAACACCTTGCTGGAGAAGACCCTGACTGGCCATCAAGGACGAACTCACAGCCCAGGATAGGTAGCTATCATCCACCTTCC
>NW_017729008.1:19908554-19928368 GCF_001723915.1 Gavialis gangeticus
TGTGTGTAGGAACCAATAACTTTGTGGGGCTATGTAGTGTGTTGTGTGTTTAATAAACCTGTTATTTTGAAACTCCGAGTTGAGTTTTTGTCTTACTGACCTCCCAACCCTCCTCCTTGATTTCCCGGCAATCTCCCAGGTTTCTGCCTCAGTTTCCAGCCCCAATCTCCCAGCTTTCTGCCTCCCTATTTCCTGGCTGTCTTCTCCTTGCCACCAGGCTTCTTCCCTTGCTTCCACCCTGGCACCAGGTGACCCCGAGTAATCCCGGGGCACATTAACCCTAAGTAACCCCAAGCCCCAGTAACCTTGAGTAACCCCGGGGCCACTTGACCTTAAGTAACCCCACACACCAAATTGCCCCAAATGCCCCCTAGGGTTAACACACGGCCATGAAAATGCGTGTTTGTGTATATGTATTGGGCGTGCGGGTATTGACAACTGATTTTTGTCTAATTTTTGGTGTGTATAGTGTATATATGCTTGAATTGGCGATAGGTGTGAATATGCTTAGTCTGGTCATCTTGGATGTGTATGTGTCTGAGTTGGTAGTGTGTGTGTATGTGGCTAGTGTGTGTGTATGCACCTAATTGATTTTTGTGTGTGTATATAAGCCATTGTGTCACACCCTCCCATCTAACAGTGTAATTTTGAGATCCTGAGAGTTGTCCTGTCCCCACAGGACAACACTCTGAGTAACTGATTCCAGTGTTTTTTGACCCTCCTATTGAGAAAGTTATTACTAATATCTAACTTAAAATTCCCTTACTGCAACTTGAAACCATTGCTCCTTGTTCTGTTATCTTCCACTACTGAAAACAGTCCAGCTCCATCCTCTTTGGAACCACCCATCAGGTATTTGGAGGCTGGTATTAAATCTCCTGTCAGTCTTCTCTTCTCTGGACTAAATAAGCCAAGTTCCCTCAATCTCAGCTCATAAATCATGTGCCTCAGCCCCCTTACCATTTTCATTGTCATCTGTTAGATTCTCTCCAATTTATTCACATCCTTTATGCAGTGTGTGTGAGGGGGGGAGGGAAGGGGGACAAAACTGAACAGTACTCCAGATGTAGCCTCACCAGTGCAGAAGAGTGAAGTAATCACTTCCCTTGACCTACTGGCAACACGCCTACCAATGCAGCCCAGTATGCCGTTAGTCTTGTCAGCAAGGGTACACTGCTGGTTCATATTCAGCTTATTGTCCACTGTTATTGTCCAGCTTATTGTAACCCCTGGTCCTTTTCTGCAGAGCTGCTGCTTACCTAGTGGGTCCCCAGGTTGTAATGGCATTGGGATTGTTCCATCCTAAGTACAGGATGTTGCACTTGTCCTTGCTTAACCTCATGAGATTTCTTTTGGTTCAATCCTCCAATTTTTCTAGGTCACTCTGGATCCTAGCCCTACCCTCCTGTGTATCTACTAATCCCTCCAGCGTCGCATCATCTGCAAACTTCCTGCGGGTGCACTCTATGACATTTTCCAGGTCACTGATGAAGATATTGAACAAGATCAGCCCCAGGACCAACCCCTGGGGCACTCCACTTGATATTGGCTGCCAACTAAACATTGATTACTTGGTTCATTGAGTCATTGATTACTACCCTTTGAGGCTCATGATCCAGGCATTTTTCTATTCACCTTACAAGCCATTCATCTAGCCCATATATCCTTAGCTTGCTTGCAAGAATGTTGTGGGAGACTGTATCAAAAGCCTTGCTAAAGTCAAGGTATATCATATTCACTGCTCTTCATGCATCTAGAGCCAGTCATCTCATCACAGATTCATAGATTGTAAGGCTGGAAGGAACCTCAGAAGATCATCAGGTCTAGCTTCCCACACCAGGCAGGAAAGACAACTGTGGTTAGTTGACCCCAGCAAGGTGACTGTCCAGTCTCCTCTTGAAGATTTCCAGGGTAGGCAATTGCACTACCTCTGGAGGGATCTTATTTCACAGTCTGGACACTCTAACTGTGAAGGTGTTTTTCCTAATGTTGAGCCTGAAATGGTCTTCAAGGAGCTTGTGGCCATTACTCCTGGTTTTCCCCAAGGGTGCCCAGGTGAAAAGTTGTTCACTGAGCCCTTGATATACCTGATGTAGCGGTAAGCTGATACCAGGTGCCCTCTCAGTCTTCTCATTTTTAGGCTGAAGAGTCCCAGATCCCTCAGCCTTTCTTCTTATGGCTTGCCGTGTAAGTCTCTGATCATACGGATGGACCTTCTCTGAACTCTCCCATGTCCTTGTTGAAGTGTGGTGCCCAGAACTGGGTGCAGTACTCCAGCTGCGGTCTCACCGGTGCTGAGTAGCGTGGAAGAATCACTTCCTTGGTTTTGTTGGAGACGCATCAATTGATGCTTGCCAAAGTATTATTTGCCCAGCATCACACTGCAAGCTCATATTCATACTGTGGTCTATTATTACCCCCAGGTGCCTTTTGTTCATGGTGCTGGTCAGTTTGGTGTTGCCAAGCCTATAGGTGTGTAGGGGGTTTTCATCCACAGGTGGAGCACTTTACATTTTGCAGTGTTGAACTTTATTTGGTTCCGACCTGCCCAGCTTGCTAGCCTGTCTAGATCTGCCTGTATCTGTACCCTATCTTCAAGTGTGACCACACTTCCCCATAACTTGGTGTCATCCATGAACTTGGCCAGTGAGCTCTTCACCCCCACATCCAAATCATTGATAAAGAGGTTGAAAAGTACTGAACCCTGTAGGACACTGCTGGCCACTTCCTGCCAGGATGACACAGATCCGTTCGTTAGGAATCTCTGGGTCCTACCCCACAGCCAGCTTCATACCCACCTACATTTCTCACAATTAAGCCCACAATCCATCAATTTTGTTGTGAGAACGTTGTGGGATACCAGTTCAAAGGCTTTTTGGAAGTCTAGGTATACAATGTCAACCTCTTCTCTCTTATCCAGGTGGTGAGTTAACTGATCATAAAAGTAGATGACATTGGTGAGGCAAGGCCTGCCCATGATGAAGCCATGCTGGCTGTCGTTCAGAATCCTACCTTCTGCAAGCCGCTTGCATAGAGACTCCTTAATTAATTTTTCTAGGATTTTCTTTGGGAAAGAAGTTAGGCTAATTGGCCTATAGATAGAAGGCAATCAGGTTGGCCAGGCATGACTTGCCCTTGGTGAATCCATGCTGATTGTTTCTATTCACCTTCTTCTCCTCCAAGTGCTTAGAAATGGATTCATTGAGGACCTGCTCTATGATTTTTTCAGGGACTGAGATGAGGCTGACCAGTCTGTAGTTTGCTGGATCCTCCTTCTTCTCTTTCTTAAAGATGGGCAGTATATTTGCCCTTTTTTAATCATCCAGGACCTCCCCTGATCACCATGAGTTTTCAAAGATGATGGCCAGTGGCTCTGAATATAGGCCTACTCTCTCTACACCCTTGGATGCATCCCACCCAGCCCATGGTCTTGTACATGCCCAGCTTTTCTAAATAATCTCTAACCTGTTATCTTGCCACTGTTGACTGCTTACCTCCTCCCCAAACTGTGCTGCCAGGTGCAGTAGTCTGGGAGCTTACCTTGCCTCTTAAGACCGAGATGAAAAAGTCATTGTGCACTTCAGCCTTTTCTGTCACTAGTTTGCCTCCCCCATTTAGTAAAGGACCCACACTTTCATTGATCCTCCTCTTGTTCCTGACATACTTGTAGAAACCCTTCTTGTCACCCTCCACGTCCCTTTCTAGCTGCAATTCCAGTTGCGCTTTGGCCTCCTGATTTCATCCCTGCATGCTCAAGCAGCCCTCTTATACTCCTACCTAGTTATTTGTGCAAGTTTCCACTTCTTATAAGCTTCCTTTTTTATGTTTTAGCTTACTGAAGAGTTCCCTGCTAAGCAAAGCTGGACTTCTGCAATACTTGCTAGTCTTCCCACACGTTAGGATGGCTTGTTCCTGCCTCAGTAAGGTTGCTTTAAAGTATAGCCAGTTCTCCTGGACTCCTCTCCCCGTCAGAATGGCCTCCCAAGGGATTTTGCCCTTTAGTTGCCCAAGTGAGTCAAAGTCTGGTTTTCTGAAGACCAAGGTTCTTACTTTGCTGCCTTTCTACTTTCCTGTTGTGTCACTGTAGTTTACCTTATGAACAGGCAGAGGGGAATCTAGCAAGCACTGACTGAAGAGCCTGTGTACAGAGTTCTGGGAGCTGAAGCTGATAGTGGAGGTGGTGGAAATATTAGTAATTTCTCCCTCTTCCACTGTTAGCAGTAATTAAATATAGAATTGAATGGAATTAAAAGTAGAATATAACCCCTATTTGTGTATATATACAACAACACATTGATTCTTGAACAGAATAAATGTTTATGCCTTTGGCATTGTTACAAGTCACTTTATGATGTCATTTGTACCTATTGCAGTAGAACACAGTACCACAATGCCTTGTTGCTCTATCCAGAATGCATAGTTTTATAAAGCACTTTGGAAAAATCTCAAGAGACAGCAAATAAAACTAAACTCCATTCTATTCTGTCACATTTGAACAGGATCTCTCACCTCCCAAGAGTTCACCAATTAATCACACTTCTATAAGAAATTTGTGAGAGTTCATGTGTATGTGGCTAGTGTGGCTAATATAATGAAGGAAATTCATTGTTTGTTGAGAGTTAAGTATACGCATTGTGTCAGTTATTCCTTGTTAGATTATGAGTACTGGAGAATGCCCAGGATTCTGTATACCTTACTGTTGAAAGTATAATGGCAACCCTACTTGCCTACAAAATCCTTGTATATCCAGTACCTCATTGACTTGTAAAACACTGAATCACTACAGAAATAAACAGTAAACCTATTGTATTGTGTTCTATCCTTAATCATTAAAGAAACTAATGATTATGACTAGGGGCCTACTTAAATCACAGTTTTGTGGATTTCACAGAAACTGTAAAACCTGTGATTGTCCACAAAATCAATTAAAAAAACCTTAATAATAATAAAATGCTGGCTTCCCAGTGGGAGTCAGCATGCCTTGCTGCCACTGTGGCCCAGCCTCATAGCTCATCTGGAAGGGGAAGACGCCAGCTGGTGGGACGGCACAAAGGGAAGGAGAAAAGATGGCCACTGCCCCCTCCAACCTCCTCCCCCCAAAGGCCTCTCTGCCAATCATTGCCAAAGGCCAGGACCACATGAAGGTCAGAGAGCAGTCAAGATAGCAGCCATCCCCTTGCACCTCCCCACCCCCCCACCTCCCTGGGGCCTCCAATTAGCACTGAGGGGAGGAGCTGCTGGAGCACATCTGTGAAATGTCTGCTAAATTTGCTCTTTATACAGTTACAAGCCCACAAAAATTGGTAAATATAGCCATGATTTAAGTAGACCCCTAATTATGTCTTAAGAAAAAATAGTTCCAGTTTCACATATTCTAACTTTAGTTTCAGTTTTCATTAGGGTTCTTCTTCAGAGGTGTCACAAGTTTTTTCAGCACCCACGGCTGAGGGTAGAGGCAGGAAAAAAAATATTGGCCATTTAAGAAGGGGTCAGTGGGGGTGGGAAGAGGGCTGGTTCCCCTCTTACCTGCCCTAGTTACACAATTTTTTGCCTCAATCCCTCTTGGAGTTTTGAGAAATTATCCCTGTTATTATATAATGATAAATAATGTTTGATTTACAATTAGTAATTTTGGTGATTTTTTTTTATAGTTCCAACAATAACTCTTTCTGCCCCACACATAATCTGTGGCTGAAAATATGTGGATGGGCTTGTTTTAGAGCAAATGCTAGGGTAGCAACATTTTACAAACATTGACCTTTAAGTAATGGCTTTGCTATAAGAGCTCTCGAAATTGTTCCATAATATATGCCCTAAAAATATCTGATGCCAAAGAAAATAAGATAGTAGAATAGCCCAGTGGAGATACTGTCTCAAGACAAAAAGGGATTGCACGGTCCAATTTTCAAAAACACTCAAGAAAGCAATTTTGTGCTGTATATTGAGTATGCAACCTGCGAAGGCAATGGCAGAGGACTGACATCTATGCCTATGCGTAAAATGCAGCCGACTTTGGGGGAAAGACAGTTTGTATTGAAGTTAGATACTGTTATTTTAGCCTTACAGTAAAAACACCCCAAATTGAAAGTTATAAAGTTACTAAATTAGAAGAATGTCCCTTTGCACAGCTCTTTGTTAGTGTGCAGTGATGGACACTGTTTTCTACAGCTCAGGACTCCAAGAGAATATGCTGCTTCTAGTATCTTTTTAACACTGCAGATTATTTCTGCAGAAAAATTTAAAACAGTGTGCTTCAGGAAGTAAGGAAACAACTCATCTGCCTAAAGCAACGTAGGTAGAAAACAATTAAAACAATATTAAACAATTTACACAATATTATTAAATATTAGTTTAGGAGGTGACTTTAACAGCTCTGGAGAAAAAAAATTCATTTTTTTTACACAGCGAAAGTGTTGTTATAGATGGATCAAGAATCTATAGCTTTCCATGCAAATCAACATGTCTCTTTTAAAACTATTCCTATATATCAATAAGACACAATAATCTGCACTTCTCTAGACCTGTTGCACCTTTTGGGGTGGTCGATGCTGGAAGGACCCTACCCTCTTGCTTTGCTGGGTACCTGAGGCTTGCAATGGTCCTTCTGAAACTTGCTCCTTCTCATGTCTCATTGATCAATTAATTTGAGCCTGTCAGGGCTTTTCTTCTTTGGGTAGAAATTGCAATTGTTGGAATAGCTTCCATTTGTGTCTGGAGGGGAAATGAATAATACACGGGCAGTGAAGTTCTCTCCACTTTTTATACAGGCATGTTTCATTTTGAGTTTGGAAGGTTGTAAAAACAGTTTCAGTGAGAGAAAAAAGTAGGAGATGGTGACTAGTGCAGTCAAATCTTAATGCTGGTTGCTAAAGAAACTAATTTAACTTTTAACAATAATGATAAGTTCTACTGTCATCAGTTTATTATTAGTATTACTGTACAAAAGTGAACAGCAAAGCTCCCAGTGATTTCTATGGAGTCAAGATTTCATCAGTCATCCTCCATTATAGCTTTGACTATCATCTTTCCAGAAAAGACTCAGTAGTTTTCTATTCTTCCTGGGCCTACTTCTCTCCATCCATACTAAATCTTGAGCTGGCTTTCCAATATCTCATTGCGGAGATCAATTAACACTTAACCTGTAACAGACACTTGTAATAGGGGTTCAAAGGAGTAACTTCAAGGAAGTAATTCATATAGGGTATAGGCCAAAATAACTATAGTGAACAGTAATAATGTAATTCACCAATATTTAGAATGATAATACAGGTATCAAATCCCCTGAAATTTACCTTTAACTATGTTGATTTTTGTTTTTCTCACATTTTTTCAATGCTACTTCTTACAAATGGTAAAATGGCCCAACCAAAATCTGTAAATGCACGACCTACAGCTAGCTGAGAATTTTCTTTTGGAATCCTTTTTGTAGAAACTCTAAGAATCAATGTTTTCCACTTTCAATTTTATTGAAATTTTAATCAGAAAGAAATATTTTGTTTTTGGTTGGTTTGCCTCAAGTTGAAACTAGAGGTGAACCGATACATCAATTTATATCATATCAGCACTGATAAAAGGAAAATTAACATTATCGGCAATCAGTTTGTTGTGGCCGATAATGCCGCCAATAAATGATGTGTGCATGCATGCAGCTGCAGTATACACATGGCCAGCCTGGCAGCTTGGACAGTAGTGTTGGGCTGGTAAGTTTGTTGGGGGGAAGGCATGGGGGGAGGGAAGGGGCAAGGGGAGGGCAGATCAAGGCCCTCACGGTGAGGGAGGGAATGGGGCTGGGTAGGGGCAGGCACTGCCTGGTCAGGTCTTGGGACAGTTGGTCCAGGCAGGCGCAGGGATGAGGGGTGGCTCCTGCTGCTGCGTGCAGCCCCAGGGAGGCATGAGGGGCACGTACCCTCTGGATCTGTGCATGCGGCGAGCTGCCACTGTGGGCTGGGGCTGTGGGTGGTGCCAGGCTTTTCTAGGCAGCAGGGCTGGGGCTGTGCTTGGAGCACATGGTGACGGTGGTGCTGGGAGGGAAGTTATGGCGGGGGGGCTACAGCCATCCCAGAATTGACTGTAGCCACTCTTCCCAGTGCCACCCACCCTGAGTGCAGCCCCAGCCCAAACCTCCCACCAGAAAGAGCCCATCGCCACCCCTGGGTCTAGCCCACAGTGGCAGCTTGCCCTCAGCTCATGCACAGATCCAGGGGGTGCACGGCCCCCATGCCTTCCCTGGGGGTACATGCAGCAGTGGGGGACCCCTGCCCTTTGACTCCCAGACAAGCTGCTCATGGCTCCATCCCATGCCCTGCCCCACCTCAGCTGAGCAGTGTCTGTCCCAGCCCCACTCCTACCTCACCACGGGGGCCTCAGTCTGAGCCCCCCAACCCCTTTCATCCTCCCTACCCCTTCCCCCCAACAGATTTACCAGCTGATCTCCAAGCTGTTGGGCTGCATATCAGCAATCAGATTTGCATCGGCCGATATACCTTGTTACTAATCAGCCATCGGTATCGGCCCAAAAAATCTTTATTGGTGCACTCCTGCTAAAAACACTTTCTTGAATGAACCAAAGCATTTTGTCAGAAGTCCATACAATGTGAAATTGCATTCCCATACTGTGGGACACTGTTGCAGGAGAGCTTCCATTATCTCTTATGGTTTGGGGTCTGTGGTTAGATTTATTGTTATACAAAGTGCAGACATGTGTGGGGGTTATGTGGAGGTTAGATTAGGTTAAAAATGGCCACCTGATATTAGTTCACCCAGGTGTGGACTTTACACTTAGACCCAGTCTCAGTGATTGGAAACCAATGTAAACCTGTAACAATACAGAAATTCCATGCACATAGACCATTAAAAAATAGTGGAACCTAGTCTAAGATATTCCTCAATACACTCAAACTTAATAGATCTAGGTAAGGCAGGTGCAAGAAACTTCGGTACAGTTAGTTGCGCAGCCCCAGGACTGGGAAAGCCCAGCCACTGGCCTCAGTTTCAGGGCTGCACTTCTCATACCTGATCCTCTGGCACCAGGCTATTTCCAGCCCCATCCCCTCAGCATCCTACCCTCTACAGACAAGTCAGCCCCACCCCCAATGCTCCATCCCACAAGCTGCTCCAGGTGCTGGTTTTATCAGCATTCAAGGAAGTAAGTATTGGTGTGGGGAAGGGCTGGGCAAACAGTGGTGTATGTTCCTGGGGGGGGAGGGTTGGGGAGCTAAAAATAGTCTTTGATCACCCCCAAACTCTCCCCCTGATCTTGCCAAACCCTCCTGGACTCCATCAACCCCTACGTGGACCCCACCTGCCCCCACTAATTACGCCCAAGGATCCTGCCTGCCTCCCAGTCCTTCCTGTGAATCACACTTCTGCCCTGATCTTCCCACAGATACTGCCACCCCCGCATACCTCTGATTGCTCCTGTAGATCCCACTTGCCCTCCCACCCCCCAAATCCTCCCATAGACACTGCCTCCTCTCACCACCTCCCCAATCGCTCCCACAGATCCTGCTTGCCCCCATCTGCATAATCCACCTGCAGATGCTGCCTGCTTCATCTCCCCAATTGCTCACGCAGATCACACCTGTCTCCCTACCCCTCTTATGGACCCCAGATTCCCCCCAAGCCTGCTTGCCCCCATCTTCCCTACCCCCCTTATCCCCATATCCCAACTTATCTTAGATTGGTTGACCATTTTTAATGCAATCTAACCTGCCCCTAACTACCCTGAATGTCTGTGCTTAGCCACAATGGTTCCCGCTTCAAGAAAACTCATTCATAGATTTCATAGACATTTGGGCTGGAAGGGACCCCAGAGGATCATCGAGTCCAGCCCCCTGCCCCAGGGGCAGGAAGTCAGCAGGGATCATAGGATCCCAGCAAGATAAGCAACCAAATGTGTCTTGAAGGCATTCAAAGTGGGTGCTTGAACCGCCTCCGGCAGCAGTCTATTCCAGACCCTGGGGGCTCGGACAGTGAAGAAGTTCTTTCTTATGTTCAGCCTGAATCAGTTGCGGTGGAGTTTGTGACCATCTGATCTTGTCATCCCTTGGGGCGCTCTGGTGAACAGACTTTCCCCCAGGTCCTGATGAGCACCCCTGGTAAATTTATAGATGGCCACCAGATCACCCCTGAGCTTGCACTTTTCCAGGCTGAAGAGCCCCATGGCTCTCAGCCTCTCATCATAAGCTCTGTTTTCCTGACCTCTGATCATCCATGTGGCTCTCCTCTGCACCCTCTCAAGCTTCTCCACATCCTTTTTGAGTTGTGGAGCCCAAAACTAGATGCAGAACTCCAGCTGCGGCCTCACCAAGGCTGAGTAAACGGGAGAATGACGTCCCGGGATTTACTTGAGAAGCATCTATGGATGCAAGCCAGGGTTTTGCTCATTTTACTAGCCACAACACCACACTGAAGGCTTATATTCATCTTGTGGTCAACCATGACCCCCAAGTCCCTTTCATTTGTAGTGCTAACCAGCATAGGACTGCTGAGCCTATAAGCATGCTGCAAGTTTTTCCTCCCAAGGTGGAGGACCTTGCATTTTTCGGTGTTGAACACCATCAGGTTCTTGTCTGCCCATTTCCTGAGCCTGTCAAGATCCGCCTGGATCCGCCTGGATCTTTGATGAGCAATAGGAGTAATATAATTACAGATGCTTCCTAGGAAACAGTTCAGATGACACTTAGCCAAAAAAGAAGAATGGAGGTACCAGGTAACCAAACTACCATTCCCATGAGGCAATGAGCTACAATAGAGAAATAGAGGTTCATGTTGACAGACCAAATTAAGTTTCTTGGGTAAGTTCAACAAATTGTAAAAGAAATCTTGATGAAAACTGTAGAAATATTTTATTTTAGTTGAAATGTTAAAATAAAATGCTTTATATTTTACAAATTAAATTTTGGGGAAATATTTCATTCTCTAAAAAAATCAAATATTTAATTTTTTGTTTTGATTTGAACGAACACTTGGATACAATCGGTATTTCCCATTTTCAGTCATCTCTGCCTCCACTTTTTCCTCTTTCAACTCCCTCCTTAAATATAACTTCTATAATGCATTTGGCAAAGTACTGAATATAACACAATAATAGCCAGGCAAATGGAGAATTGTGATTCCTAGACCTAAGTATTTGAAAATTATGCATTTCCTGTATTTATTTGTTATCCTGTCTCCACTAGCTAGCCTTGTCCTGTTTGTCTCATCTGCCCCAACATTTGATCTTTTTAACTATAAGCTCTTCAGAGAAGTGATTTATTTATTATTATGGTGCAGTGCCCAGCATACTAGCTGCTTTGCCTCCCAGCACAGTGTTAAATTAAGGCAATGGTTTCTGCCCACTGGAAGCAAGCAAATGTGACTTCTTAGATGAAATGTTTTCCAAATGTTGATCACCAAACATTGTATACCAAAGCCAATGAATCAATCGATAACATTTTATTTATTACTTGTATTAATACCCATGTGCATCAATGTATGAAATGAACAGAACAAATACAAGAAAAAAATAGCTGTGGTATGTTATAAAACTTTAACAATAAACTAACTGACAAACTTAATTAACCAAATACCTTTACATGCTGTAAGAACACAGCAGTGGTTCTAACAGTAATTATGAATACCAGAACATTGTTCAAGACAAGTATGAATTTTAACACAATGGTTATTAACATAGCACCCCTGCACACACTGAAAATACTGCAACAGCTCTAGATTAATTATGAATACAGGAATAATATTCAAAGCTTATATAAAAAATGTGTTCTTCTAAGGAAGTTCCTGTTTCTTTAAGTGGGGTTCTCACAGTGGGAAATGAATTTCATCACAAAGATTTTTCTTAAGATGAAAGGGTGTCATAAGAACAGTTCCCATTGGCACAGACTACATTATTAACCACACAGTTTTATTGGTTTAAACGAGGCAGATATAGGAAGAGTATTAATGGAATGAGAGAATAACAAGGGAGTATGAAAAAGTCAGGGAGGAGAGGAGGAATATTAGGGTAGAAGGGAATGATGAAAAAGAATAGTTTAGGGAAACAGGATGCTAAATATTTCCTTTGGAGATCATTGACTTTACTCCATAACAGAAATGGACTGAACCACTATAGCTATATATCAGTGAAGCTCATTCTACATAGAAATCATAGAGAAGTAGGGCTGGAAGGGACCTCCACAGGTCATCTAGTCCAACCCCCTGCCTGAGGAAGGACCACACCTATCCAAATCATCCTATACAACTACATAATATAAACTAAATTAGGGGGCACCAGTTGTGTCCAGCTCTGCTAGTCAATTTTATCCCAAGACAAAATATGTGCCAGATCAGGCCTTGGACCTAATCCTGTGCACACTTAATTGGGTCTACTGCCCCAGCCCTGCCCCTTTGTGTACTGGATCAGGCCCCCAACCCCAACAGCTCTGGCCCTAGATAGCACATGCTGGAATAGGCCTGCTGCTGCTGCAGCCCTGGCTCTGTGCATGATTGGGCCCGGTGCTCCAATCCCATATTCTTGGAATTGGTCCCCAAATCTGCACACAACCCCCAAACCCACGTGCATTGGATTAGGCCCTCTATCTACAGGCTTGGCCCTGGAACCATGTGTGCTGAATCAGGCCCATCTTCAGTCTTCATGTGCTGGTGGAATACCATGCACGGGGCTATATTATCTGGTCCACAGGACTTGGAAAATTGGCAGTGGGGGAGTGGTGGCAGCAGTAATTGTCATTGCTCTCCTGCTTCCAAACTCTAGACCTAGACTTCTCTAGGAGAGCTCTGCAGGCCAGATCACATGACTTCATGGGCTAGATGTGGTCTGGGGGCTAGGAGTGTTGAGAACCGCTGCATTATGCAAACCTTCTTCCTGCCATCTAGTAGTGACTAGGAGCTGAAATAATGCCTATTGCTGGCAGCCAGTCTGGGGGAACCAATCATTTGCCCTATGCAGTGGTTCTTAACTGTGGCAGCTTTAAGGCACCCCTGAGAAAATGGCAGCTCTTAGTTTTACCTTGTTTTTTGACTATGGAAAAATAGTAGGGCAGCTGGAGTACTGCATCCAGTTTTGGGGCCCCCTCTTCTGAAGGGACATGGATAAGCTTGAGAGAGTCCGAAGGAGAGCCAGCTGCATGATCAAAGACCAAGAGAGCAAACCTTACAAGGAGAGGCTGGGGGACATGGGACTCTTCTGCCTGGAGAAGAGAAGGCTCAGGGGGGACTTGGTGGCTGCATATAAGTATTTCCCCAGATCCTAATGCACCCCCACTTAGATACATTGGGAGGGGGTGCATCAGGATCTGGGAGAACACTTGTTCACCAGGGATCCCCAAGGGATAACAAGGTCTAATGGCCACAAAGTTCTGGAAGACAGATTTAGACTGGACATAAGGAAAAACTTCTTTACAGTCTAAGTGTCCAGGGTCTGGAACAGACTCCCCTCAGAGGTGGTGCAAGCACCTACTCTGGACTCATTCAAAAAATGTTTGGATGCTTATCTTGCTGGAATTATTTGACCCCAGCAGACTTCCTACCTATGGAAGTGGGGGCTGGACTCAGTGATTTTGTGAGGTCCCTTCCAGCCCCTGATGTCTATGAAATCTATGAAATTCTTCTGTTGCAGAGAACTCAGAAAGATCAGAAGACATAAAATTGTTGTTGACACTATGGATTCCTATTTGAAATCACTGGGTTTCTCTTGTGAATCATATGTATGCGTTTGCATACCTAGCAGTGTAAATATTGTGTGACACCTAACGGCACCTTTAAAAGGATCTAATGGCATTCTAAGGTGCCCCCCATGGCACAGTCATTACTGCGCTATCATTTAGTGCTTGCTTTAGGACGTACTAAATAACAGTGCAATAACAGCTGTTACTGCTCTGTCCCAGTGATGCACAGTTATTTTTAGGATCTACGTTGCCATAGCAATGCACTATAGTAAGGTAGCTTGTCACTACTGTGACGTCACATCAATGTCATGGTTTGGGCTTGCCAATGCTACATTACTGTAGCATGTCACTACGACAATGTAGCGTCATATGTAGATGTGCCCACCGTCTCTCTTTACTGTAGAGAAAATTTACCTTGGTAGTAAAATCTGGGGAAAATTATTCTGTACTATTCATGCTGCATATTTGTATGCAGAATGACAGTAGAAGGAAAGTGAAGGACCCTTCTCTATTTCATGTTTACTCTTTGACTATCTTCTTTATGGTTTCACCTGCTCATCCATTAACATAAGTCTTCCTCCTTCTCACACTCTATAGATAATGAAAAGCCATGTGACATCATCAGCTTACTGAATTTGTGATGTCCTTTCTGTTCCTGCTGTTGTCCTGTTCATGTCTCTTCCTTCAGGAGTATGCTTTGATTGGATGGTGCCCAGATGAAAGTAGAGAGCAACATCTCCATGACTGTGCGCCCTGGGATTAGAAGAGATTTCCTCTCTCACCCTTCATGTAGAAGCCATTTCCACTGGGGACTGACAGTTGTAGGAAATTTAAGGCACAGATATGAAGCAATTTAAAAGAAGCTTTCTTCAGCTTTGTCAGGATCATATTCATAATCCATAACATAGATAGGTCTTTTTTAATGGGATGATAATAAGTGTCAAGCCTCCATGTAGGCCAGACAACAAGAAGTTGTAGCAATATTGGTCAATCACTGATGTGTTCATGACATGATGAAGTGGATGCCAAAACATCACTGAAGGGGATTAGTCTTGAGCTGGACTCTGACAGGTAAAATGTCAGTCAAGCAGCTTTGGTATGGGGCAAATAAAGGGAACAGATTTATTTTGGTTATAACGTACTGCAAAATACTTTTATTTCAGTTGTGGGTTCTTCTGGCAGATCATTTTTGAGATGCCAATCAACACATTGAGCTGCTCAGCAATATCATTATTGTCATTATTTATATTGCAGGAGTGTCTAGAAGCCCCTGTCAAGGATCAGAACCACATTATGCACCATTTCATGCTCAAATAACATAAAAACATCCCTTTGGATTGAAAAGCTGACCATCAATGCCTAAGGCAATGAGCAAAACATGGATTGAACAAAGAACTAGGCATGGCACAAAGTAACAATAAGGAAATTATGAATTGTGTCAGAAGATCTCTAATCTGTTGGGAGTCCTGCTGTTAGATGGAGACCTGATGGACTGGTACAAAGCAAGGTACCTGCAGATCCTAAACTACTCACAGAGCCCTAAATGCCCAAGGGAAGTCTCTACAAACTCACAGACTACCTTCTCATTAAGGAAGAACAAAGACACAGCAATAAATAAATAGCAGAGAATAGGCATGAAAATCTCCACAAGTAAAAATTTCATTCAGCTTGATAGAGAAGTTATTTAACATCTCTTAGATTCACTTCTGAACTTTTATGTGTTCCAGCCCATCCATCCTAGCTGTTTTATTGGTCGCAGTTTCACATTGTAAGCTTTTATCTTGCTTACACACTGACAATATTACCGGTTAATAAGACTTTAGGTTGTGAAGGATGTATAAGCATCCTAAAGAACCATATCAGTCTTTTGACAGTGCTTAGAGCTCCGTATTCAGTGAATTGTAGCCTTTAAAAGTGAAAGAAACACCATTTAAAAATGGATTGTACTTGAAATAACAAAGGCCAAGATTTTAGTTGTTGCTATATATTCTGGTCCTCCATCAAGGGTGACCCTTTAGTGCATTTTGTTATTTCTGGCTGTTTGAAGACAAAGTCTAAGCGTATATTAATTACTCAGTTGATACACTGAGTAAGCAGAGGAATAGAGGGTTTGTGTAAACTACAGCCCCAACAAAGGCAACACAGCATGGGTAGCCTTCTTATAGCCCACAAAGTCCTCAACTGGTGAAACCAAACTGCAAACCACTTCTCTTCAGATAGCAACACCTAAAAATAACTTTGCACGGGCATCATCTTATGTGGAATGCTCAAAGAATGCTTTATTTTTAACACAACACTCACTAGAGTCTATTTCTTGGGTGCTGCCTTATACCCACTCATGTAGAATGGACCCAGGATGAGTTATATACGGACAATGCAAGGGGAAAATGAGGGATTTATTTATTCTCGACTCACTTTGGATTACGAATAAAAATATATTGTCCTGAAATTGATACCAGAAACACAGTATGGGGGCTTGCTTCATGCGACTCCAAATCCCTGGATGCAGGTGTCACAGTGGATATAGTCTTTCTGGACTTTGGGAAGGCCTTTGACATGGTCTCTCACCCATTCTCATTAAAAAACTAGGAGACTGTGGTGTTGATGCCTACACAGTCAGATGGGTCACTAACTGGCTGGTGGGCCGCACCCAGAGAGTGGTGGTGGACAGGTCTTATTTGACCTGGAGGCATGTGGGCAGCGGGGTTCTGCAGGGCTTGGTGCTTGGGCCCGCCCAGTTCAACATCTTCATCAGCGACTTGGACAAGGGGGTAAAAAGCACCCTGTTCAAATTCACAGAAGACACTAAGATGTAGGGAGAAGTGGGCATGCTAGAAGGGATGAATAGGTTGCAATCGAACCTAGACAGGTTACAGGGGTGGGTGGATGAGAACAGGATGGGTTTCAACACTGACAAGTGCAAGGCGGAAGAACAAGCAGCACACCTACAGGCTGGGGAACTCCCTTCTCATCAGTGCAGAGACAGAGAAGGATCTTGGAGTCATTATTGAGGCCAATATGAACATGGGCCAACAGTGTGGGGATGCAGTCAGGAAGGCCAACCGTACCTTGCTGTGCATCCACAGATGCATCTCGAGCAGGTCCAAGGAGGTGATCCTCCCCCTCTATGCGGCACTGGTCAGGCAGCAACTGGAGTACTGAGTCCAGTTCTGGGTGCCGCACTTCAGGAGGGATGTGGACAACATGGAGAAGGTCCAGAGGAGGGCCACCCGCATGATCAGGGGTCAGCAGGGCAGGCCCTATGAGGAGAGGCTAAGGGACCTGAACCTGTTCAGCCTCCACAAGAGAAAGCTGAGGGAGATCTAGTGGCAGTTTACAAACTAGTCAGGGGGGACGCTTGTGGGGTACCTGTTCCCCTGAGCACTACCAGGAGTGACTGGAAATAATGGTCACAAGCTGGCAGAGGGTAGATTCAGATTAGACATCAGGAGGAGCTATTTCACTGTCAGGGCGGCTAGGATCTGGAACCAACTTCCAAGGGAAGTGGTGCTGGCTCCTACCCTGGGGGTCTTTAAAATGAAGCTGGATAAACACCTGGCCAGGATCACTTGACCCCAGTATTCTTTCCTGCCATGGCAGGGGGTCAGACTTGATGATCTGCTCAGGTCCCTTCCGACCCTACCAACTATGAAACTATGAAACTATGACTATTGACCCTTGCAGGTAAACTGATGCACTCCTGATGCTTAACTTAGCAATATAGGGGCTTCCTAAATACAGAAATGACATGAGGATGCGCCTACTGGATTCCTTACTGCATTGAGTCTCCTCTATGGAAGGAGAGGAAGGATTAAAAAGGCATGCTGCAGCTATGACCAAAGAGTGACTCCACAGCTTTTTTGAGGGAAAAGGGATAGGACTTTTGCTTCTCATCTCTGACACCTCTGTAGTGGTCTCCCACCTACTTGAACACAGTGGTGGCGAGTTAAGGATTTGCCCTTAAATGCACATGCACAGCAGACAGATGAATGACCTGCAGTCAGGACATCCATAACGAGGGAAGATTTCAATCCAATATACTTTCTAACCAAGTTGGAGAAGAAAAGCATATATAAAATTCAGTGTGAAAATTAATTTGACAGCACTTAGAGATTAGATAATGGATTGATAGTTTTATGTTAACCTGCAAATTTAGGAAGCTTGTAATACATTGCTATATCTGTCTATCTACATGGATTGTCACTACAGAGACTTCCACTTCAATCATTTTTGTCCAAACTTCTAATTTTGTTAGGATTAAAGAAATTTATTTCCCCTGGCTTTTTATACTAACTCTAGACATACATAGGCCAAATGAGAAAAATATATGTACTTAACCCTGTGCATGTTATTGCTGATCACATATAGTTTGGGGTGTTTTTCTATGAGCTAAAAACCTCCAAGCTCTTGATTACTTATCTGAAGAAAAAAACAATTGCTTGTTTATCAAATTGTGTTTCAGAGTAAAAAGTGTTTTGATGTTGCAACATGGTGATCCTTGCTCACACACTGAAGGGGGAACTGAGCACTTCAGGGGCAGCAAAATGGAATTTTGCCCTTGGATACTGGCAAGTATCTAGTCGAGTTCATCTTTATCTGGAGCACGGAGATCCAAAGTATGTAAATGTAGATGCCGAAGGTTCTCATTTCCTACATGCAATTGCAGAGCCTGGGAACACTGGCAGGCCATTTTTCTGGAGGGTTCAAGACTTTTCCCTACTAACTTTCAGCTTTCTAAGTGAAAGTACTACCAACCTAAGCACACTGATATTGCCTCAATCTCTTCCAGATTCTGATGAATTCATATCCCCATATGTTTTATTATTCAAAGAAATCAAACATTTTACAAGTATTTTACTTAGTAGACCTTACAACGTCCTTATGAAGTAAATACACATTATCACCATTTCACAGCAAGGAAATCGGAGGTACACAGAGATTAAGTGATTTGTTCTAGGTTTTGCAATAAAATGGTTATTTCTGAGTCCTAGTGATCAGTCTTGTGCTCTTAGCTCTGAGATACAACTCCTACTTCAACATCAACATCATTTAACTGTAGAATAAAATAACTGGCCACTCTGTAAAACAAAAATAAAATTCAAACAGGATATAAGAACTGACCTGGTGTTACAGCCATGCCATTTCCATTAACTACAGGCCTCTCTTCTTCTTCCTCCTCAGGTGGTTCAATACCTGTCTTTTCCATATTGCTCACTGACTTATTTCGCTTCCGTTTGCCTTCAGCACTAGGTGTTGCACCTGGAAGGATCTGGTCTGTTACATTTAACAGTAGTGGAGCTGGTTCGGCAGGAGGTTTTGGAGTGCCGTAATAGTTGTCTGAAAATAAAATGAATATTAAATATTTAGATTCTTAAAAGGATAACTGCTCCTTCCTTTTCTGTTGGATCATGAGGATCTATTGATATCGATTGCTGTAACGAATGCTCCGTTGTCCCTTTTCAAAGAAAGAGCATTTTTTCTGTAAGGTTCAAAAAGTGCTTATTTTTAATGAAAAGCTAATTGGTTTTTTGAAAGAGATAGGACAATCCAATTTCACAACACTGTATCTCATGAAATAGGTATGCTTGGAGACTTGAAGGGACCATTGACCATCTATTATGGTAAACACACTTTATATTACATCACATCATCCAAGTACCAGAAAAAGTCTATATAAACCACTGGTTGGTAGGCAGCTAATCTATTCCTATTGCTCTACAGAATAAGGATGTAAATATTGTTAAAAAAATTATCCAGTTAACCTCCTCTAATTGCATCTGTTAAACAGTAATGCAGGGGCTCAGGCATGGCTGCTGCTGGGGGCCGTTCCCTGGCCCTTTCACAGATTGGAGAGGAAGCGATGGCAAGCCCTGCCAGACAACACAGCTCACATGAAGCCCCATGCTGGGAGGGAGGAAACGTCTGTGAACAAGCAGCTTATTGCTTAATTGACAAGTCATTTGGCTGCCCACTGTTTTCTTCTTTAACTTCGTAGGTGATGGGCACACTAGTTCACCCTTTTCCCTTCCCCGTCCCTCCTACTCCCTCCCTCCCCCCACCTCCCCTGCCTCCTTCTGGTTCCTGCTGGGGTCCTGCATGGCTTCGCTTCCCCCTTCCCTGCTGGACTGCACCCTGTCCCAGTCTAAACGA
>NW_017729008.1:19933368-19961097 GCF_001723915.1 Gavialis gangeticus
TGCCTCCTTCTGGTTCCTGCTGGGGTCCTGCATGGCTTCGCTTCCCCCTTCCCTGCTGGACTGCACCCTGTCCCAGTCTAAACGATAACCAGTAAGCTAACCAGTTATCACTGAGCTTATCAGTTAAATGATTAATCATTTAACCTCTCACATCCCTAATACAGAATTACAACTCTTTAGTAATGATTCCAAGAGATTTCTGTCTCCTCCATCAACATTTCTCCTGCTCATAGGCATACCTCCAAACTTGTAATAGTTTCTATTAATACATTTTAGAAGAAATATTAGCTTTATGCTTCTGGGCATACACCAATCTCTAACCAAAAAGAGATTTTGAGGGGAGGTCACTCTCACCTTCCTCTGAATCATCTAGCATTTGTGGGGACAGGTTATTATACTAGATGGATCACAGATTGGATCTGACATTTCAGTTCCTGTTTCTTATGTCCCTATTTTCCTCAAACCTAGCAGAATCTAGTATCCATAATCTGTCTAACCTCCCTCCTCCATCCCAAACCGTTTATGTATTCAATTCAGGAAGAAAACAGCAAAGAGTGATTCTAACACCTACACAAGGCACAGGGACAAAAATAACAGCACAGTTACAAAGCTACATTTTTTGCAAACAAGAATTCCATTTGGTGCGGCTGTTTGGTAAGGGTGTCCATGGTGAGTGCACTGGGAAAATGATTTCTCACAATAACTAGCTTTTAAGAGGAGAGCATGGCAAATTGTGCATACAATTCCTACTAGAAATGCTGACCTGTTTACATAACTCTGGGGAATTTTCCAAAAGGCTAGGAACCTACAGTAAGGCTACTTATTACCAGTGTGCTCATGGCTTGCTTAAGCGATTCATAGGCCCTATGACACTTTTATGGTTTTCTACCTTATGGTTTTTTACTTTTATAGCTTCTGTATGGTCAAATAATAACAGTAGAATCTTCCAAAACATACGCTCACCTTTAAATATGCTACCTAGAGAGATAATGAGATATTCTTTGATCAGCAAAATATCATAACGTATATCTAGTAAGCAGCGTTGATACTGCTCTGACGAGTATTTCTTGTGTTTTGTAAAGCAGTACAATGTTCAGTTACTACACCACCTCAGTACAGATAAGTTATTGAGTACTCCAACAACTGCTGAATGGTCTATGATTTGTCACAATGGATTAGCAGATATTTATTCAGAACAGATGTTTCCACTAGGTAAATATTCTGAAGTTAATGGTCCTCAATCTTAGAATGAGCTTCATGCAATTGTGGATTTTAATACTTTAATATTTGTTAAATATTTCTCTCTCTGTCCTTTTTTCTTTTAAAAATTATTTCAGCATCTTTGAAAAGTATCAAAATTAGGGAGGGTCTCAATCAGTTTTTGAATCTGAAGGTGCACTGACTTAATTATTCAACAGTATTTTTGATAGTGGCCAATAAAAGATTACTTTGAAACTAACACTTATTAAAAAAAACTTTCTCACCTGTATGGAAACTCGAAATTCATTTCTATATTTCCTTAACTGCATATTACCCATGTTGGTGGATTTCATGCCTTACACCTATTATAAATTTTTAGAGAAATAGATTTCTTCCTTTTAAAAATTCCTCCTCTACCTTAAACACTTCACCAGCCCAAAAGCATTCCATTTCCATGACAGCCTAGAGTATCATAAAGATTGTTCCATGATTTCATGAGCTGCTGCATGTAACAACCACCGGTACAAAAGTCCAATCTGATCCAAATTCTCAAGTTAAAAGTACAGTGGCATGGCTCTTTTGTGCCTTCTTTCTAGTCTTCCCATTTTCATAAAAAGGCAAGTGCAATGGTAAAACTACGGCAGACAAGGTTCTTTGGGTAAATCCAATATCTTTTATTAGACCACCTCAAATAGTTGGAAAATAGTAAAACTATATTTTTATATGTCATTGATAGATTGGAATAATCTGTTATGCCATAACTTGCATATTTGTAAGCCTATGAAAACATTGTGAATGATAAATAAAAAGACAGGCACCAAAAAGATTGTCTAAGTACAGAAGATATTTGCTCTATTTCTGGAAGTTAAATAGCCTTCTCTCTCAGACCCACAATATGCGTCAGAAAATCCTTAGGGACACAGAGACATAATGCACTGAGAAAAGATTTTCTGTGAACAAGAATTAAATGCCCCTACATGAGAATCCACATTTTGTGAATTGTAGGCCAATTGTTTAAACGGTATTTAGATGCCTGAAAAAGATTTCAGAGGTAGCTAAATACCTATAGGCAAGGTTCTTTGGGTAGATGTGATATCTTTTGTTAGACCATCTGAGTAGTTGGAACAAAGTTCTTAGCAACCTTTTGGGCACAAGCACCCTTCTTCAGGCATAGGGAGATTCCATAGCTGTTCTGAGATCTCCAAGCAATGAAATAAGCTAGAAGTGTGACAGGAGGTCAGTGAGAATGTAAATAGGTGGAAACTGAGAAAAATGGGTAGAGAAGGGAGGGGAAGGGGAGAACAAGGTGGAAAATGGGTGAAGGAATGTTAAGGCTAAGCAAAGGAGACTCAAAGTAAATAGATGGAAATTAGGAAAACAAAGGGTAGAGAGGGAGGGGAAGGGAGGAAATGGAGGAAAAATGTAAATAGTAACATTCAGGCAGGTATCTGGTGAGTCAGATGTCAGGCAGGTTGTAATGTGTCATAAATCCAATGACTATATTGAGTCCATGATTTTTTTGTATTCAGTAGATTTATGAAGTGAAGTTCGTAGGCTCATCTACAAAAGGTATTCTGTAAGTTTCCTTTGAGAATTAGAAATGAGAGGTCAGAGAGGGATTGACTGTCTTGTGTTCAAGACAATTGTTTGAATGTTTCAATTCTGTAATCCCAGCTAAACCATTCAGACGTATTTCACTTTGTCATGGGGCAAACTTAGCACTTTTTATCCCAGAAGCCTTTTTAGGGTTTTTCCTGGGATGAGGGACATGGATATCTGAACAATCTGAAAATGTTTTTTCTGGGATCAAATGCGATCTTTGTTTTGTGTATGTGGACGGGCCCAACCCTCAGCCTACTCTGACCCTTCCCCTGGTGATGGGATCTTCTGGTGTTTTTAGCAAAGCTCCATTTATATCTTTATTTCCAGCTGTGGCAATAATCCTCTCTCCTATGCTGGAGTGAAAATTATTCAGTTCTAACAGCTGGATTGGTTAATTTCACAAAAGGAATCTGATTAGATCAAAACATGTCAAATACTGCAACAAAATCCTCTCAAAAACAGGATTTCAAGCAAAAAAACACCCCCTCTTGGCAGATGACACCACTAGTCTGAATAGGTTGTCAGTAGGGTCTTCCCTACTTGGGGGCAGCTATCTAGGTAACAATAAAATGATTGTCTTCATGTGATCCCAGTTGTCTGTTTTTCTGAAAAAGCATGATGGCAACTCTAAGAGACACTGAGAATGCTTACGTTTGGTTCAAAGAAGACATACAAGATTCCTCAGAGAGCAACACAGACAAAATACTGTTAGGGATGTATCACCTTGTTCCCCTTCCTGATGAGAGAGATCCTGATCAGGACTTTCAGAAGATACTTAGGAAGGAAATAATTAAGAAACTTTAAGGCCTAAGAAATTCAGCATGTTGAAGAAAACATTTTTTTATACTTATCTCTCTTCCTGCCAAGCTATGAGTCATTACTGAACCTAAAAGTTATATTTCTAGTGGTTATGAAGGGCCCTCACCATTGCAGTGAAAAATAAAAGAGCTAGAAAACTAAAAAAAAATTACAGAAAAGAGTATAGATGTACTTGAGCCAAAAGCCCTAATACAAATGCCTGTGCCTGGTTCAAAGAGGATTTTCTAGAGTGGGACTTGCCAACTTCTGAGTGACTGGGGCCACCTCCCCTTCCTCTCCCCACAGCTGCATCAAGCTAGCATCCCCATGCCCTGCATGCCAGGCCATGTAAGCTCCCCCCCAGTTCCCATGGCTGGAGGGAGGAAACAAAAGATAGAGCAGGGAGTGGGAGCTCAAAGACTCTGGCAGCAGCAGCAGCAGTTGTAGTGATGGGGTGGGACTGGTTTATGTACCAGGGGCCCAGGCACCACAGATTAACGCCTCTGGGGATGGATGCGGTCTGGGGGCTGCCAGTTGGACAGTCCTATTCCAGAATTTCCAGGGATGGCAGACTCCTAGCTTCACTGTAAAGAGCCTGCAAGCCCTAGCTCGACAGGGCTTCCCCACAGCTACGGAGCCTGGGGCTGTACTGCCAGGACAGACCACATAGGTGGCTGTCCTAGAATTACAGAGTTGAGAACAGACCTTTTGATTCCAAAGAACTGGCAGTTTCCAAGGAAACTTTCATTAAAAAATTCCTGACCAGTTGTAAGCCTAAACATTGTGCATACTTTTTGCCTAATGAAACAGTGTTTTCAAATACACGGGAATAAAATATATTGAAGAACGGCAGACGTTCTCTCACTTTAGAATTCTTATAACTGCTTTATAAAATTCCAGAACAGGAAAACAGTACATAGACATTGTTAACATATAATGAAAACTGCATTTTAACAAAGTGCAAGACAATTACCACCTCCTTAAGGAAGCCACTCAAACTGCTATTCACCCACTCAACCAGGGTGAGTAATTTATTTTGACGGGTGACTATACCATAATTAGGGGGTTTTTTTTAATCGCGACAGTAAGAGTGGGTGAATAGTTTTTGTGCTCGGGTTCATAAATTTTTATGATGATTTTGCAACACTGCCTGATGAATTGGAGCAGCAGATTTTCAGTTCCTATATTAAAGTGAGTGGCATACACAAAAAAGGATTAGAAAGGGCTTTCCATTTTAAATGCCCATTTTTTATTACTTGTGTTTGTGGTAGTGCTTGGTGGAGATGCCAGGAAAAGCTTCTGTTTAGTTAGCTTAGGGTCTCAAGGAAAGGTTTTTTGTTAAAAATATAGAATCATAGAAAATTAGGGTTGGAAGGGACCTCAGGACATCATCTAGTCCAGGGGCAGGCAATTATTTTGGGTGGAGGGCCGCCGACTAAGTTTTTGCAAGCCATCGAGGGCCATATGACAGGCAGCCAGGGGCAGATAAATGTTAATTTTATAAATGTCTTAGGGGCCCTGTGGGCCACATTTTGCCCATCCCTGATCTAGTCCAACCCTCCGCTCAAAGCAGGATCTTCCCCAACCAGGGCTTTGTCAAGCTAGGCCTTAAAAACCACCAAGGATAGAGATTTAACCACCTCTTGAAGCACTGGAACAGGTTACCTAATCACTCTCCCAGTTTTTCCTACTATCCAACCTAACCTTCCCTTGCTGCAACTCGAGACCATTGCTCTGTGTTCTGTCATCTGTCACCAGTGAGAACAGTTGAGCTCCATCCTCTTTGGAACCGGCCTTCAGAGTTAAAGGCTGCTATCAAATCCCCTTTCAGACTTCTCTTCTTCAAACTAAATAAACCCAGTTTCCTCATTCTCTCTTCATAAAACAGGTGCCCCCGAACCATTTTTGCTCTCTGCTGTACTCTATCCAAACATGTCCACATCCTTCCTATACTGGGCAGGGGGAGAGGAACTGGACCTAATACTCCAGATGTGGCCTCACTAGTGCAGAATGGAGTGGAATAATCACTTCCCTTGATCTGCTGGCAACGCTCCTACTCATGCAGCCCAGTACGCAGTTAGCCTTCTTGGCAACAAGGGCACACTGCTGGCCCATATCTAGTTAACTGTCCACTGTAACCCCCAGGTCCTTTTCAGCAGAGCTGCTGCCCAGCCAGTCAGTCAGTCAGTCCCCAGCCTCAGAGTGTCATAGTGCTTAGGTTTGGAAGGGACCTAAACACATCATCAGGTCCGATCCCCTGCCCCAGGCAGGAATGGGTGCTGGGGTCATATCACCACAGCCAAATATCTGTCCAGCCTCCTCTTGAAGACCCCCAAGGTAGGAGAGAGTACCACCTCACTTGGGAGTCCATTCTAGAGCCTGGCAGCCCTAACTGTAAAGTAATGTCTCCTGATGTCCAGCCTGAACCCTTTCTCTAACAATTTGTGGCTGTTATTCCTAGTAAACCCGGGTGGTGCCCAGGGGAACAGAGCTTCCCCCAATTTCTGCTGGTCTTCCCTAACTAGTTTGTAAATGGCCACCAGATCCCTTCTCAGCCTTCTCTTGTGGAGGCTGGACGGGTTCAGGCCCTTCAGCCTCTCTTCGTAGGGCCTGTCCCACTGCCCCTTGACTATACGAGTGGCCCTCCTCTGGCCACTCGATGCTAGCCATATCCCTCTTGAAGTGCAGCACCCAGAACTGGACGCAGTACTCCAACTGTGACCAGACCAATGCCGCATAAAGGGGAAGGATCACCTCCTTGGAACTTCTTGTGATGCATCTGTAGATGCATGACAAGGTGTGGTTAGCCTTCCTGACCGTGTCCTCACATTGGTGGCTCATGTTCCTCCTGGAGTCAACAGTGACTCCAAGATTCCCTTCTGCCACCGCATTGACAAGAAAGGTGTTCCCCAGCCTATAGGTGTGTTGCTGGTTCCTTTGCTCTAGATGCACAACCTTGCATTTGTCTGCATTGAATTCCATCCTATTCTCATCCTCCCACCTCTGTAATCTTTCTAGATCTAGCTGGATTCTATCCCTCCCCTCCAGTGTGCCCACTTCATCCCACAACTTGGTGTCATTAGCCAATTTGGACATCATGTTCCTCCTGGAGTCACACCCACATCCAGATTGGTGATAAAGATGTTGAACAGTAGAGGTCCCAGGACCGAGCCCTGGGGGACTCCACTGCCCACATCTCTCTAGGTTGAAAATGACCTGTCCACCACCACTCTCTAGGTGTGACCATCTAGCCAATTTGCCACCCATCTGACTGTGTAGGCATCAATGCCACAGTCATCAAGTTTTTTTTTAAGAGAATGTGGTGGGAAACCATGTCAAAGGCCTTCTTAAAGTCCAGGAAGACGACATCCACCCCAACACCCTCGTCCAGGGACTTTGTGACCTGATAATAAAAAGAAGGCAGGTTAGTCAGGCAGGATCTGCCCTCAGTGAACCCATGCTGGTTGCCCCTGAGGATTACCTTCCCTGCTGGGCCCTTGCAGATGTGCTCCTTGATAATTTTCTCAAAGATCTTCCCAAGGACTGAGATAAGACTGACTGGCCTATAATTGCCGGGGTCCTCCTTTCTCCCCTTCTTGTAAATGGGGTCCACACTGGCCCTTTCCCAATCCTCTGGTACCTGGCCAGTGCCCCACAAGCACTCACAGAGCCATGCCAGGGGCCTCGCTATGATCCCTGCCAAGTCCCTCAGCACCCTCGGGTGAAGAGCATCTGGACCAACTGATTTAAACACCTGTACCTGGGCATGGGATTGTTCCATCCTAAGTGCAAGACTTTGTGCTTGTCCTTGTTGAACCTCATGAGATTTCTTTTGGCCCAATCCTCCAATTTGTCTAGATTACTCTGAATCCTAGCCCTACCCTCCAGTGTTATCTAGTACACCTTCCAGGTTGGTGTCATCCACAAACTTGCTCAGGGTGCAAGCCATCCCATCTTTGAAATCATTAATGAAGCTATTGAACAAAACTGGTCCCTGTACTGACCCCTGGAGCACTCCAATTGATACAGACTGCCAGCTAGACATTGTGCCATTGATTACTACCCATTGAGCCTGACAATCCAGCCAGCTTTCTATCCACCTTACAGACCATTCATCCAACCCATACTTCCTCAACTTGCTTGCAAGAATGTTGTGCGAGATTATATCAAAAGCCTTACTAAAGTTAAGGTATATCATGTCCACTGCTCTTCCTACATCAGGTTGAAAAGGCATGACTTGCACTTGGTGAAATCATGCTGACTATTCCTAAGCACCTTCTTCTCCAAGTGCTTAGAAATGGATTCTTTGAGGACCTGCTCAATAATTTTTCCAGGGATTGAGGTGAGGCTGATTGGTCTGTAGCTCCCTGGATCCTCCTTCCTCCCTTTCTTAAAGATGGGCTCTATATTTGCCATTTTCCAATCATTCAGGACCTCCCCCAAACAGCCTTGAGTTTTCAAAGATAATGGCCAGTGGCTTTGCAGTCACATCAGCCAACTTCCTCAGCACCCTTGGATGCATTGCATCTAGCTCCATGGCCAGATGCAATTGCATAGTGATAATTATACTTCTCAACACCAAGCTTTCTTTTTGTTCTTCTTAAATATTAAAAATAAGTCTAAACCTTCAGTCAGATTTTTGCAGTTCATCTTCAGAAAAGAATCTCTACTTTTGGTGACAGATTAAAGAACACAAAATTTTTTTTCTGTCTTTCCTAATTAAAACTGTGAATCAGATTGCTTAGCTCTCTAAGCCTAGCTGTTAAATTTAAGTCTGAATTAAAGGTTCAAATTAAAATTCATTTAGTTTGAGAAAAATGGAAGAATAGGTCAGGAAAGCAATGACCCAATATGCAGAAATAATTTCATGCTTAAATACAGAGAGATGACATCAAGCTACTGTTTCCTTCAGCTTATAGGTTTAAAAAATACTGGAGGGGCTGTGGCTGCTCCATAAAAAACTGCTTTTTATGCACACTATTTCCTGACTTGCCTACACATGTTGGGCTTGAGTGTCATTTGCCATAGGTGGGTAGCTGAACTAGAAGAAGATGTTCTAGAGACCTCAGTTTTCTCCTGGGGCACAATAATTCTGGGTTGTGATGACTTAATTCTTCTGAGAGTGCCTACAATGCATTCCTTCCCCTTCTTCTCCGGGACATGTTGGCAACCTTTTGTTCTCCACGCTCATTATATTCCAATTATTTTTATAAGATTCTTTACTTATTAGGCCAATGGTCAAGTAAGGATGGTATAAGTTTGCCCATATTAAATAAATCATATTTACCAGGATGCAAATACATTCATATTTGTTTTCATCCATAAGGCATGGATAGGCTAAATGAAATGTCCACAGAGAGAAGTCAAAAGATGATAAGATGCAGCCCCTTTGAACCAAGATTTTTTTTTTTAAACTGTTAATTCATAAACTTCATTTTCTGGGTATCCACCTTCAGATTCTTAAAGTGATTCCGGTTTTGAAAAAGTGATGAAGACACTGAAAGTGCAGCAGGCAGGTCCTGGGAGCAGGGAGCAATCTCTCAGCCCCCACTCCAATTGTGGAGCTGGGAGCTGCCTGCCACTGGGGCTGGGGGGCATTGTCCCAGCTGGGCTCTGAGCTTGGAGCCCACCTGAGCAACAATCTCTTGCTCCCTGCTGCCCAGCTGAGTGAGAGCAAATTTGCTCCTGGTTGGCTGTGTACATGTGTATTACTGCTTAGTAAGTACTCCACAGTTAATTTGCTACATGCATTTGCAGGTAGCAAATTAACCACAGTGTAGACTAATTTACTGTGCAATAAGCATCTGCACATGTAGAGGGTTATGCCTACTGTGAAGTAACCTGGTCTACTGCACAGTAGAGCATCTCATCTAGGTGTGCCCAGTGATTCCCAGCTTTAGTGTATCTTTTAGTCATCAGCAACATTATCTTGATTCATTTAATTTGAGACATATGGAAGACTGATTTATAACCTAAATATACAACAATGTACAAAATTACAAGCAGGAAATAGAAGGAGCAATTCCAATTATGCAGCATTAGCTTTACTTTTAATTCTCAGTTAGACCATAGCATGTGAATAGAAAGAACCCTCCTGAACACAAAAGCTTTTATAGAAGGGATATAACATCTCAGATGTAAGACACTGGAATACCATGGTCTGTAGGTATAAATACATTTGCTATAAAGTAACTATGTATTATCCTGTTTCATGTTCAGGTGGAGAAGGAACATGCTTGTTTCCATGACTCCTGTGAGATTAAGGTCCTGGTAATTTCTCCCTGATATTTTTTAAGGTTGTTTCTTTGTGGTAAGTAGAAGAAATCTATTTTAGATAGTAGTTTGGAACAGACATTACTTCTTTTTGAACGCAGCAGTTACATACACTATGGACTGGAGGCTGGGGCAGTAGTGGCAGAATGGGGACCCCCTGCTGCATGCCCCCCCTTGCTGGCTTAGGACTTGGGGGGGGGGACGACAGCCAGGTTTGCACAGTGGGGGCCTCCTTTTCCTCTTCCTGCTGCCTGAGTCTTCTGAGAACCGCAGGCAGGAGCTGCAGCTCAGGGCTGCCTAGCCTGGCTTTTCACTGTTCTGGGAACTGTAGGTAGGGGGGAATGGAACCCCCCTGGTGTGAAGCCCCAGCCTCCGCCCCCAGCCTGCTGGCTCAGGTCTTAGGGGAGATGAGCCAGATTCATGCAGCAAGTGGGGGCCATTCCCCACTCCCACTGCCTCCAGTTCCCAGTGCAGTGGAAAGCTGGTCCACGGCTCCAAGCTGCTGCTGTCAGGAGGCTTTTGCTGGAGGGCAGGGGGAACAGAGTCCCCCATGCTGTGTCAGCCCAGCCCAGTATCTCCCCCCCCACCAGCCAAACATGGGCTTGGAAGCTGGGAGGGGGGGCTCACACAGTAAGGGGGCAGGGCTGGGGAGAGGGGCTGCTCCAGTAGCCTCCTGAGAGCCATGTGGGAGTGTCCCCAGCCTGCTGTCCTTGGCTAGCGCTGCTTCCATTGAAAAGATGGGGACAAAGAAGGAGACAATGGAGGCAGAATACAACAGAAGCAGATAATATGGTAAGTGATCTTGAGAAAATCAAGCAGGAATTTCCTACCTTATAATTCAACAAAATTAAAGGTGAATGTCAACTGTGGAACTCATTCCCATGGGAAGTTGTTGAGGCCAAAAATTTAAGGGACTGGATTACAAGGATATCCAGAATTATTAAAATTTAATACAGTTTTGTGAATGAGAAATTAAATTTCAAGAAAATCCAATCACTAAGGTTGGAGAGTCTAATGAAACCCAATGTGCTGGTAAGATTACCCTACCTGCCTATTGCGGAGTTCTTATAACTTTATCAGAAGTATCTGATGCTGGCCAGAACTGTAGACAGGATGTTAGATCTTAGGATCAGATACAGTATGTTAATTTGTACGTTTCATTGTTCAGAGGCATATTTTTTTAAAAGCTCTTTTTATAGATACCTTTTTATAATTTCACAGTGGCATTTTCAGTGGATTGTAGTTTGAATTCTGTTTCTTCAGCTGCCAGTTGACAACCTCAAGGAAGGCCTCTAGACTGCTTATTTTGGCTGACATTTTCCTCAATCTTGTTTTGCAAGTCAAGACAGGGTTCCCTGTAGCCAATCAGTTTTTGTATTCATTTATTCAAGCTGTTTCTGAAGCAAGCTATCTTGCCAAACCAGAGAGGTATGTAGGGAATCCTTGCCTTATGTGCTAAAAAGAAAAGGCACCTGCAGATTGTTTTGGGTAGTCAGCATGTACACCTTGAAGAAGTGAGGCATTCCCAGTTCGTTCTTCCTTTTAGGAGTTGTCAAAATAAATCAAAATAGTTCCCATGGGTTCCAAATAAAATGTGTGCTAAGAAAATAAAGAAACTTCATGAAGACTGCAGAAAAATTATTGTAAATTTTGCTCACATCAATACAAAGAATACTTTTCCCAAGAAACATTCATTAAGGCCAACTCCTCAATTGTAAATAGTGTAGGAATATTTAATGCAGAGCTTCTTTTTTCCCTTTCCTTTTCAGCCATGTAGGCCTTCTTTTCACAATGTATTTCTTGCTCAACTTATTCCCACTTTGAGCTAGATAAGACAATACAAGTAAAAATTCTAACTTTCTGTACTGGCTCCTGAGAATTTTGGTCAATGCCTAGCAGTCAAAAGAGTGTCTAATTTTATCCTGCCCAGGCAGTTGATCCAATAAATTATATCACCCAAAAAAATCCTTGCCTCTCAGTCAGTACCTCTGTCATTAACCAGTTTAGGCTATATTGTAGGGAATTCCAGCACCTTCAACTAAATTAGGACACTAGGGTATGATCTGAGAATCCACAGCATTCATAAAGGCTTGGAAAATTCTTCCAGCTGTGTTTTGACTGTTCTTTACCCAGGTAGAAAAATAATATTTCAGATTTCGAAACATGCTATTTGATTCCCTCAGTACTATTCAGAGTTTGGATCAGAGATAAACACCAGGGATAAAGTAACTCAGGGTGCTTGAATTTTGACGGGGAAAGTTACAGCTAACTCAACTATGAATATTTTCACTAGCCGATTTTATTTCAGTTACTCAATAAATAATGAGGCAATTACAGTGAATTGTTCTATACAGAATTCATATATATCAAGTACTTGGTATGTATGGGATTTTCTCTAATTGTTTGACTATCAGAAGTGGTTGAGAAATAAAAATAGCAAGTAGGATTCACGTGGAATTTAGTCAGAAGTACCCACAGTTATTAAAAGGTATTGCTTAACAAATATAAAATGGGACATAACATAAACCCCAAGTCCAGGTCCCTGTGCCTTAGAAAAGCTTTGCACTTTATATCAGATTCTCAGCTTCATGTCTCAGGGTTTCTCTCTCTAGTGCTTTATAAGTGTTTTCATGAACAGCACTCTAGTTGTGCAAGCTGTACCATAACACACATTCCCAGCTCAGAAGAGCACCGGAAGGACACAAAACAGTGAGGCTACAGAAGCTTGGTTCCTAGATGATCAGCAACAGAGAACAGATTTCTAAGAGGGCTGAAGTGCTCAAATGCGACTTTCATACAGTCTTTGCTAATGGACTGAAGGGAGTTCATCAACTATTTCAGAACAGAACTAAAGTAAAAAGGAACCATTCACCATTTAGCTTAACCAATTTAAATAATAGGAATTAAAGACCGTGGTTGAAAGTCTGAGCTTTCCTGTTCTTTTCTGTCACGGACAGCCAAATGTTTTTGATGTGCGGGCCACACAGTCATTACAGATTTGAGCAACATCCACAACTGTCCAGGTGCTTCTTATCTCCCCCTCTCTCACTGACACACTGCACAGCCCCAAGCTGCTTTATTTCGACTGGCCTCGCTTTGCCTGCCAGCTTTAGTTCTCATCACACACACTCCGCCTGAGACAAAACACTCTTCTGCTTTGTCATGGGCACCTCTAGACTCAGCCCTATTAACCGGGGAAAATGAAAGGAGGCAACAAATCAAGTAACTGCACCAGCTGCTTCTGTGCGTCTTGACTGCTATCTTGAGAACTGCACCTACAAAAATGTCTTGTGCACTGCTGAGCGCTTGGCAGGTCCCTGACAAAAGCTGGAGGGAAGGCCCTGCTCTGGCCCAGCTTGCTTTACAGGGGGGCAGAGTGGGAAAAAGTCTTCTCAACCAAGCAAGTTAACCCAAAGCATAAATGAAGAGACGTTCTTTAGGTAAAACACATTTCTTTTAGTCTCTGCAATCACGCAGCTCTTCTGCTGTTGGCCCACTGACGCATTTCTGTCCTGTGACACAAAATAGTGAGCTTCAGTTGTACACCACTATACCATTCACAATAAAACCTGTGCTGTACTCTCCTGTGTTTTAATTACAGTAAAAGATTCCACAAAAGACCAGTCTGATTCAGAGCGCTCATCCTGTCAAGAGCACTGCTACAAATGTGCAAGACGCGGTTCATGCTGTGCATTGGTGAGAAGCAGGAATGAATCCAGGGAAATAAAAGGAAACATGCCCACATAAAGCAGCTGAGAAGCAGCAGAGAACCAGTGATGAACCTCCATGAAGCAGCTGATTTTTGCTGATTTTTTGAGTAATTACTTGAGACTGTGTTCACTCCAGTAAATGGCAAGTGTTTGAGTTTTAATTTTTATTAGGGAAGGAAAATAGCTTGGAGGATTCACAAAGCAGTAATAACATTGAGCACTTAAGCAGCACTTCATTTTTCAAACTGGTTAGCAAATATTAACTAATTAAATTCTCTCTGATTCATACAAAAGGAGACAAGGAAGACATACACGGAGTCACAGCGATTCTGGCCTATACCTAGTTTCGTAATTATGTAAGCAGGCCTGAATTAAACTTCACTAACACAGCTAAGATGGGGACAGCGAAAGGGGCTAAACTAGTCCTGAGGAATGGCAGCCAAAACCATAGAACGGGCTATGTAACGCCTAGTGCCAAATTAAGTATTTGCTTGTAAGTGGTCACTTCTTCTTTGTAAGCTGAACAGAACACCTGAGTGTAGCACTTGGCTGAATAAACAGCAGCTGGGTTTCATAACTCAAAATACCTATCACTGCTTAGCTTAGTAATGACTGTCTTGAGATGCCTGGAGGCATCTGATTTATAATACATTCACAGCAGTAAATCTGTCTAAATTGATATCCAAAGGGCAATTAAAATCAGTATCCAGATCAGAATCATTAGATGATTTAAATAGGAATATCACTGATACCGGTACTTTTTTAAAGTACATTGTTAACATTAGAAGCATAAATGTTAATTAGAGTAATGACTTCATTCAGCAATTTCCTTTTTACGAGACCATTTGGATTAAATTCCAACTCCTTTCTTTGAAAGGGCAAGTTCTTTTTAATTAGGACAGCTACTCCATTGGAACAAGTAGTAAATGAGGAAAAAGAAAGGTCTACCCTGGCAGAGTGTTTTTTCCCCTTAAGTTTTCACAGATTTTTCTCTGTGTTAGAAAATCAGTTTTCTGCAGAAAATTGAACTCTGTTGGCATGCAGCTGAATGCACATTTTTATGGGCTTTTATTTGGTCCCCAGAGATTTTCATACTGGATTCTACGGACATCACAGGCCAAATCCTTCTATTTGCACATTCAAGTGTACAAATCAGTTGCTTTTAGGTCATTTCTACTCCACTGTACCATCCCCTTAAGGCAGGGGGGTCTGTGCTGGAGTGAATTTCTGAGCGAGACACATGAAGCAAAAACCTCAAAGATTAGCTTTTTTAATTTCATGCTTCTCCCAGCCTTCACACTTATATTGACTTGCGTTATGCATAAACACTGAATTGAGAGAGTAACCCCTTCTCTTAGCAACAGTAACATACAGCGCTTTCCACAATGTCGGGCATTGCCAAGGTCCTCTCTGGAGGGCCTGGAGATAGGGATCAAGGCTGGAGAACTCCAGAGTTAGAATCAAATGGTAAGCAAGAGATGGAGTGAGGAGTAGCCTCCATGGTGAGCTCTCACTCAGGCACAGAGGGTCCCTCTACACGTTCAGGTAAAGACGTGATACAATCTGATGCGCGATCACACAGTTGTGTCTTTTGCCATGCCACATATTGGATCACACATGCCTCAGACCCAGTCACATCGTATTGCTGGTGCAGAGAAAGCCTGGGATCAGGATCCTGGGCTTCTACTTTGCTGACAAGGAGCACACCCCCATGGTGGCAAGTGTTGCAGCTGACAGGCCTCCATGCATTGCCATGGCTGTGGGTCCACAGCTGACAGTGCTCCCAGCTGCAGCATTGCATGGAGTGATGGCACAGCTGTGATGGCAGGATTTGCAGCTGTGGCCGTGCATGGTGCACCCCTGTGGCTGAGACTCTGTCAGCTGATGGGGCTTCCAGCCACAAGGGAGCATCTGGCCATGTATTCAACTAATGGTGTGATAAGAAGGGGCCACAAAGTTATTCCACATATTTGGAATAACTTTGTGGTTTATTCCTGGTTTGATCATACCATTAATTGACTGAATGTGTGGCTGGGTCAGAACTTAAGATACGATTAACTGGTTAATCGTATCTTAAGTGTAACGTATAGATGGGGACAATGAGACAGTACTAGTGAGATGGGAGCTGGGGAGAAGGCCATGTTTGTCTGTGGTGAGACATCAACTATCCACCAAAAAGAAGCAGTAACAGTGGGATAATGTAAGTGTCCTGGATTGTAGAGTATGGAGAAGACAAGGATAGTAGTTTCTCTTTTTCTTTTACTTATGCCCTTCTCTTTCTGAATGGATTTGTGGAGGAGTCAGTACCAAAGCATGGGTCTAGAGTCAGCGCTGAGGGTGAAGATACTGAATAAAAAGTAGAGATAGGGATGCTCCCTGTACTGTCATTAAAACTCATTAGGAATCCTCAGTGTGATCTTTGGCGACCCTTTTGTTTTAGATAATACTGATATTAATGGTGATGCCATGTAACGGTGAGGACATTCTTGCCTTGGTTCCATGATAGAGGGCACAGCTCAACGTATTCTGTCTCTCAAATCAGAAGACTGATGTGGAGGCCAGACTTGTTACTCCTAAGCAGGCCTGTGGCTGCATTATATTGGACTTTGAGATTCGGAGTCTGAAGCAAATACAGACATGTCAAAGCCAACACTCAATGAGTGGGTTTCATCCAGACCCAGTAGGGATCAGCTATGGGTGTTAGTCTTCAGCATGGCTGACTGACAGAAGGAGTGTCTATTGAAATCTGTACAGCAGTTGGGGCCTGCCTCAAAGGATAAGTGTAAGGTATATATGCTAAAATATTTTATACCATCTACAAAATAATAACAGCTACTCAGGCAAGGAAAGATGTAGCCTGCAGGCACAAAAGCAAGCTCTGTTCACTTTCTGTGGCAAAACAGAAGAAGTGAACCCCATCAGACACTTGATATCACACTGAGTAAAATCTCTCAGATACCCACAATGAACACAGTTTTTCGAAGTAGTTACAGCTTAACAGCAGGCACCATACCCACAGGTGGGATTATACAAAGTCCTCCAAGAACAATCTTTTTGGATGGTTTCAAGAACAATCTTTAAGAAACTGCTTTTCCTGAGATAATATTCAGGCAAAAAATTTGGATCCAGTTTTTGCTTCACACCAGTGTAAATTAGGAGCAATGTAAGTCAAAGTTATGTTAGCATGAGTGACAAAAGAATCTATTCCCTCGTGCTGAAAAACAGCTAGAGCCATGATCAATCCACTGGCTCGTGTCACACTTGGTCCATGTTTTCGAGTACTAAATGCTGCCTATGGGAGGCAAAAGATGAAGAAAACCCAATACTTCTTTTGTAAGCTGTACCAAATTCAGCCCATCTGCAAATAACTTTTGATGGATATGTGCCCATTCACAACACAGCTGAATTTGACCCAATATTTCTAAAAAAATCTATAGAATTCCATGTGTAAAAGTATCTGTTGTGCCAGGTGATCAGTAAGGGCACACTAAGGTTTTCATTTTCATTGTGCTAGATATGAACTAACCCAATTTGATAATGGACTAAAGGAGTTGCCAGCTGCTATTTTAAAATAAGTGAGTAGTTTAAGCCTAGTTATAAGTAAACAAGTGTCCCCGACACAAAAAATAAAATACAATTGGTACTGTTTGGTATATTTATTTTTTAAAGCGTCAGCAGGAGGTCAAGGATAGAATAAACCCAGAAAATAAAACTGAATGATATTCCCACTCCAGAGACAGTCTGAACAGGTTGAGTTCACACAACTGCTATTACTGCTTACTATTCCACAGAAAGAAAGGATTTTGCGTGGCTGTAAATTCAATGCTTTTAATGAACACTGAATTCTCTTTTAAAAAGCTTAACTTCAGCTGTTAACAATTTTGTCCATAATGACCTTGAAAGCTGCTGCTGTGTGTCTTTAGCTAAAGCAACATTTTAGGATGTGCTGCACCAGTATTTTACTTCTGCAAAATTTCTGCATAGCCTTTAAAATACTGAATTCCTACGCACACTTTCAAATAAACTAAATTTACTGCTTTTACAAAAGTCAAGTGCATTCCACTTACTAGAATCCACGCTCAGCAAAAGCTATTTCTGGATAAAGTTACAAAACCAGCAGCATAGCACATTTACAACACAAACCAACAAACCAGGAAATTGGATTATTATAGTGAAATAACAAATTTAACTCAATCCACTGTAAAGGAAATACAAGTGTCTTATTATCTTTGAAACTCTTGGTCTTTGCCAGTCCTGTCATAACCTCTAACATTAAGCTGCCTCACATGTTATTCCTGAAGCTCTAGCAGAATGGATTTATCCCCTCAGAAAGTTCAGCCTCTGGTGAGTGTGGATTAAACACAAAACTATCACTTTAGCTGTCTTGCTGTCCAATGTACAAAAAACTCTTGAAGTCCAAAGTCTCTCTGGATCCATGGCTAATTGGCCTTCAAGGGATAGCGCATATGTAAAATAAGATATGCCCTGTCCTTGTTGCTTAGGTGAAAAGGTAACTGAGAATATTAAAGAGCAAAATGCCCAATATAAGGGCAGTATGTGAATTTGGGAATTATGAGCACCTGTTAACTAAAGCAGAAAGTCAGGATCACTTGATTCTATTACAAGTACTTCCTGTAACATGAAATGAGATTTGGATAAGGAACTTCACCTAGTGATTCAGCAGTGTATCAATTTGTGAAATGGGGGTAATTCTGGGATTTTATGGAGTAATTAATTGCCTGAATATTACTTTAAATGCCTTGCATGAAATATAGTTATTTGTATTGCTTGAAAGATTTGAAGTGGATCGTCATGAGCATGAATTACCTTGACTTATCAGTTATGATTTATGATTGCTATGACTCATCACCTGACTACATTTTTAAAGATCAGGATTTGTTGTTCTTTGTTTTGGTTATTATTTATAAGAAAAAAGAAAATACACCCATAGAAGATTTTCAGATATGTTTAAGTAAGACTTTCTAACATCTACTAACATGAGACTGGGGCACCAAAGACAGTAAAACCTAATTTTACAGAGTAATATTTAAAGCTTTGGATAGCTACTGTTTATATTACCTTCTTTCACTCTATTTTTAAACTTTCCAACAATTAAATTTTATTTTCAAATTGCAGAAATAAAGTGTTATTTGCATTAATCAAATTACCTTTTAATTTTGTTAATAAAATATAATTGAACACATTTTAAGAATTTATGTATTGCCAAATATACAAGTGTTTCCTCTCATAGAAAGACTAAGGCTCAGATTCACAGAGGTATTAAGGTGCACACCTCTTATTTTTAATGGGAATTATTACATTTTTCTCAACATATTTTATAACTAAATTATCAGGATTGAGAGTTTACTCCCTGGAGTTTCCAGCATTATTAAAACCTTAGAAAAAGTACAAAAGATACCCTACTTTTACTGATCATATAGCTTATTCTTTGTTCTTCTATGTTACTTTCTTTCTGGGTCTCCTAATGGGTTTTATAGATATGGATTTAACTTCACAACAGCTTTGCGTGAGAATTATCATGACAAAAATGTAACAAATTCAGGTGCTTAAGATTAAGGATCATATTGTAACCTCCTTCCGCACACGTAAAAACTCATAGGTACTTTTCTACATGCATGCGCACGCCTGCGCACACTCAGAGTTTAGTTTAGTTTTCAAGATTTGGAGCATTCAAAAGTGGAGTGAAAACTGAAACTGAAATGGGGCAGGTGGCTATAGCTCTTATGAAGGTGAAAATGGCTGGAGGGTGGGAAGGAAGACTGCAGAGACAGAATATCTTACAAGAACCGAGGAGGTCAGTGCATAGTTATATCGAAAGCCTCAGGCACTATTACTGCGGTGAAAAGCCATTACATTACCACCCTTGGCATTATAAAAGCAGACAGTGCAGCACTGTTCTCTGGGACTATGATATGCAGATTTTAAATGGACATTTTACATTTATAGACTAAACAGACGGCTCGTCCCTTCTGGGATACGTCTGTTATATATGGTTGCTAAGCAGCCAAGCCCTCACGTGCACATAGGCTCTATTTGCCATGTGATAGCTGAGTAGAGCTGCACATGTCTCACAGGGATGTTTTTGCACCTGTGCAGTCTCCTGACAGACAGCAACACTTTCAGACCTTGAGCCCAGGGTTGTGGGACACATCCACACCTGTCATATTAGAGTATGACAATAGCTCATTAACATATGCAGAGTAGCCCTGCACTCACAACACTGCCCACCACATAGTGTCATATTGGCAGCAACATGCTGAGAATGCTAAAACTATTAGGATGGTCCCATCTGTTGTGAATGCTGAGAATGCCAGAAATATCATATTCACCCTCTCAGTCACGTATCACAGCACTGCACTGGACCAGTTGGGACTCCTGATCAACTATCTGAGGACAGAAGCAGGCTCCCACAATACAAGGATCCAGAACGTCCTGCCGTAGTTCTGCTCTGAAGGGAGAATGAGCTGGGGCACTAGGAGAAGCTTTTGAAATTGAAAGCATTTAGAGTTGCTACACATGGGAGCACTGCAGGTAATCATGAATGTTTATATACACAATGCCACTTTAACCAATCTCCTCTCCTCTCAGGAGGCATAATGGCCTCAGCATTATGCTAAGAATCAGAAGATTTGCTTTTCTTTCCATCTGCTGCCGACTTTGGGTGAGATACTTAGGCTAGGGATAGATGTTACTGTACACATAAACTAGTTTATGTGATCAGAAACTGGTTCAAACTTGGAACAGAACAGACGTTCAGTGCAAATAAACCAGTTTGAAAATGGGCGAAACCAGTCTGAGATAAACCCTGTTGAATGCAGTATTGGCCTTAACTGATTTGGCTCTAACTGGTTTATGCAATGTCTGCCCCAGACCCCTTGCTGGTTTAAGTTAAATCAGACTCCCAGCATGCTCTCTGGGCTGGATGTGGCTCTCTGAAGGCTGTTCCCGCACCCCCTTCACCAGTCCCTGCTAAGCAGGGATTATTCCCTCTTCCCCTCTGCCTTACACAGACACCTCTCAGCATTAGCTAGCAGACCACATGCTGGCTGTGGCTGGGGCTGTGGGCGAGGGGGCAAAGGGAGAAACAACAGGGAGCTGGGAATGTCCCTGTGTTGTTTTCTTAATGGGGTGATAAACACTGTGTTATCAATTCCCTGCTGGGCTGGTCAGGACTGGGGGGAACTCCTCCCTAATCAGAGCTTTCTGTCAGGGCCTGGCCATGCCCCCTCAGCTCAGCAGTGTGGCAGGGAAGGGAGGCCTACTCTAGCACCCCCTGGGGTTTTAGCTTGAGCCATTGCAGGCATGTGCCTGCTTTTTTGGGATGTCTGCACAGTTACAAACTGATTCAGCCTAGCCAGGTTAGGCTAACCTGCAAAGATTGAATCAATTCAGGCTCAGGCTTTTTGAATGTCTGTCCCTAGCCTTAATGTTTACTGCTCATTTTCCCTCCCACATTTTGTCTCTATTATCTATTTCAACTATAAGATTTTCAAGGTCATTAATAGATTTCACTGCCTGTTTTAGGCTTGTTGCTATTTAGGGACAACTGGAAATCTGTCTCTAAAAGTATTATGGATGCAAAGGCTCTTGAAGGCATCACAGATAGATTCATAGATTATAAAGCCAGACAAGAAAACTATGACAAACTGTTTTGGCCTCCTGTATGACATTGGCCATGGGACTCTCCTGAACTACATCCTGTTTGAAATGGAACATCTCTTTGATAAAAAAATATCGTCTCAATTTAAAAACTGCTAGTAAAAGAGAATCCATTGCAAAATACTATTAATTAAACATTAATAGTGGTTAATTTAAGCTTCATTCTAAACATTAGATCTTGTTGTAGCATTGTCTCCTAGAAACCTGTGCTAATCAAATTTGTGTAGGTGCTTACAGAGTATGATCAAATCACCCATTAGACTTCTCTGATACACTAAACAAATCCTTGTATTCTCCACAAGTAATTGTATTCCTCCATGTAGGAGAAACCGCACAATCTCTGGGTTCTCCTTTACAAGATGATGTTTCTTTTCTATCTCGGAGAACTCCTAACATCTCTGATTTCTCCTTTGCCTGATGAATGGCGAGCATGCCCAAAATCATGCAAAGAAAAAAAAATTGCAACTATATAGCTGGTCTAATAAAAGATATTGCCTCTGCCCCATGAGTTTTGTCTGCCACAATTAAGCACGTTTTTCAGTTTCTTCTGACCCTTCTCTCAACATTCACCAACTTATCAGCATCCTGCTCCAGTTGTGTGCATCAGAACTAGACACCATCTCCTGCAACAGCTGCACCAGCGCTAAAGACAAAGGCAACATAACTTTTCTACTGCCTACTCAATATTATCTTGTTTAAGGATTACATAAAGCCCTTTTGGCCACAGTGTCACATCACATTCAGCTGATAACAGCTCATGTCCCTTCTGAGACACTGCTTTCCAAAATAAATTCTTCAATTCTGTAACTCTGCCCTATATTTTCTATTTCTTTTAACAGTTTTACATTTGGCCATATCAAAATGTGCATTATTTGTTTGCACTCAACTTATCCGATGACTGAGATCATTCTGTAGAAGTAATCTGTCTTCTTTCTTATTTACCATACCCCTAATTTTTCTGTCATCAAAAAGCTTTCAGCCATTGTTTTATGTTTTTTTTCCAATTCACAAAAATGTTAAGAAGCCAAGAATCGGTTCCTGCAGGACACCTCTAAGGACATATCCACTCTCAGAGTGCCAAGGTCTTCTTGTCATTGCATTACAGACTTAAGTGGATTTGCATTTTTTTGCAAGTTCCATTATCTAGTCTGGTTGTTCTCAGTAAAGCCGATGCAGAAGGACAGAAACTACGGCACAATGAAGAATTCCTTCTCAGTCTGCTGTTGAAAACCCAACCTGCTCTGATTCCATTCAGCTGTAAGTTTTGTTTGTACAACAGTAGAAGGACAAGCTGTCATTTGTGGGCTGCTTGAAGACAATCTGCATGAATACAATAGCTGAAATAAAAAGTTATGCAACAATGGAAGTGCTGACTTGGCAGAATATGAGAACTCTGTTGATATGTGGTCCAGCTGAAGACCCATTAATTAAAAGCCAGCAACACACAACTGGTGAAGTGTTTAGAACAGGGGTGGGCAAAATATGGCCTGTGAGCCAGATCTGGCCCGCGAGGCCATTCTATCTGGCCCAAGGGGCCCCTAAATATTTAGAAAATTAATATGTCTCTGTCTTTGGTTCCTGTCAAAAATGACAGGAACCAGGGGCAGTAGGACCGAGGGGAAGCCCGGTGGGCTCCCGCAACAGCAGGGTCTGCCTGGCCCCATGCCCCCAGCTGGAAGCCCCAGCAAGGACTTCTGGCCTGGGACCGTGTGACTATACCGTACTGGAAACTTAGGTAAGGGGGTGGGGGAAGGCAGAGAAGGAGCTGGTATGGAGCGTGGGGAAAAGCAGCCCCTCACCCGCCCCACAGCCAGTGCTCCCTGCTGCAGCCACTCGCAGAATGCACGGGGCTGTCCTGAGCAGGACCAGGCAGCCCCATGTGGGTTGCAAGCAGCTGCAGTGCGAGGTGCTGGCCATGGAGCGGGGCAGGGGCTGCTTTTTCCATGCTCAGCACCAGCTTGTAACCTGACCCACTGCCAGCCTGTGCCCTGACCCAGCTTTGGGATCATTCGTTGGGGCTGTGCTGCAGCGGCAGCTGCTGCGGTCCCCCCACTTGCTGTGCTGGGCAGTGTTTGCTGCTGCTGCCTGCCTGGAGTTCACACACTGGGCAGCACAGAGGTGGTGGTGGCAAATGCTGCCCAGCGTGGCAAGCAGCGGGGCCACAGCTGCTGCTGCTGTGGTACAGTCCTGATGGGTGAGCCTGGAGTTGGCACAGGGCCCAGGATGGCAGTGGGAGCGGGTTACAAGCTGGTGCTGAGCGTGGGAAAATTGGTCCCTCCCCCACCCCATGGTTGGCGCCCCGTGCTGCAGCTGCTCACAGCCCATGTGGGACTACCTGTGCCTGCTCAAAACAAAATGAGGGCAGGGGGTACATAGCAGGATGCCCTGCTTGTGCCCCTTACCCCCCAACCTTGCTGCTCTGTACCCCTCACCCAAAGCCCCTGCCCCCCAGCCCTGTTGCTGTTTGCCCCCCACCGACAGCCCCTGCCCTCCAGCCTGGGCTCTGTAGCTGTCAGCAGCTACCCAGAACCTGGGCCAGCTGCAAGCATCTGCTGCCTCTCCACCCTGGCCCCTGCCTATGCCTGCTCAGGACAGCCCCACAGCGGCTGCGAGCAGCTACAGCAGGGAGTGCCAGCCATGGGGCTGGGGAGGGTCTGCTTTTCCCCACGCCCAGCAGCAGCTCCTTCCCTGCCACAGAGCAGGGTGTCGAGGCTGCACACTGCCCTCCCGCCTGTACCATGGGACTTGGGGGGGCACTGGGAGTGAGTGAGTGCACGGGGCCCACACCAGTGTCCCAGGGCCAGTGCCGGTGGGGCCCAGAGCAGGGCGGCAGGGGTACAGGGTCCCGGCTGGCATTGGCTCTTTGCAGCCGGGCCAGCTCTCCCCTCTCCTTGCTGATGCAGCCCAACCTGGCTCCACAGACCCCTGCCAGCCTGCGCCCTGCTCTGAGCCCCACCAGCGCTGGCCCTGAGACATTGGTCCCAAGATGGTGACCAGGGGATAGGGCACCTGTCAAGGGGTTGGGGTACCCATGCGGCCCTCGACAGCTTGCCAAAACTGGGTAAGTGACCCCCCAACTAAAATAATTGCCTGCCCCTGGTTTAGAATCCCACCACCAATATGCCAAGAATCTATGCAATATGCTCTTGAGTTATATTTTATCCATTATTTACAATATCTGGTGAATATTATTTTTATGTTTAGATGTGGGTTTGGGGATTCAGGAAGGTTGCTAGTTAGTCAAGTTGCCTATTGAGGCATACCTCAAGAAAATGGATGAAAACTTGGGAGGAGCTGGCTGCTGACCAGCTCCAATGGCACTGCAACCTCAACCAAGCAGGTACCCGTTTCAAATTGAACATTTAGCTCTCAAAGCAGAGAAGAGAGAGCAGAGGAAGGAAAAGGAGACCATCCTGGCCTATGGTCTAACATCTGTAACTTCTGCGGACAGGTCTGTAGCTCAAAAAGTGGACTCTTAAGTCATCTCAAGATCTATCAGTGAGTCATGGTGCAGGTCATCCTCAAATCGAGAGATTGCCAGTGACTATTAATAGTTCAAATAAAACCACAAATCTCAATAATACATTATAAGTAGACTCGGTAGCACTGCTGATTATTCCTATTTTAAAACTGTGTTTTCAATTGCTTATAGCTTTCCCAAATGTTAGCCATTTGACTAAGAGGTTAGATTACAGATTTGTATGGATGGTTTGGATGATCCTGCCTTAGGCAAGGGATTGGACTAGATGACCTCTGGAAGTCTCTTCCAGCCCTATTTCTCCATTAATCTATACATCTACATTATTCTGCATGCAGGTGACCTGCCTCAGGATGATATTTCATGGAAAGCCCTTGTTAAATCTTTCTGGCCACTTTCATTCAGGGAACTAAAATTTGAAAATTTGGATACAACCTTTTGGTTGGGTTGGGGACATGACTTTCCCTGTTAAGAAAATCCACCCAAATGTGAGTAAAAATTCATCTGTGGCAGGAAGCATGTTCAAGAAGCTTTCACTGCTCACTTGCTTCTGCTCAGTGTATGCCAAATCCTAGAACTAAGACATGTAGCTGGCCTAGGGAAGGCCAGAGTATGTGTCTCACTGCTGTACTCAGGCTCCCCATCTCAGGTGTGCATCTTGGCATGCATTCAGTGCCACTACACTGCTTTGGGGTTTTTTGAGCCTGGTATGTACTGAGTATGAATGGGTAGGCAGGGTATAGTACATGAGAAGTATAGCACAGAGTCAAGTGTAGACATGCCCTAAATTAGCTTTGTAGGGCCTGTTAGATAAAATCTCCAGAGTTTGTTTTTACCAAGCATACCCCACACCCTCCCAGCTTCTGTGTAATTAACTTACACATCTGTCTATGGCTCTTATATAGCCCCAGTATTTGTGCTCTGTACCACATTTCTCACATATTTTTTCTTACAACATGCTTTGAATATAGGAAAGTACTGTTATTTTACAGATGGGGATGTGAAGAAGAAAGGGCCAAATCCAATTTCACCTATTAGACACCTAAAGGGACTTGGACACCTACATGTAATCCTAATCCACCCTATTCGAGTCCCTGAAAAATCCATGAATATATTTACTTTTGTAACATGCTATCTTAGCCTTGAGACTAAGTCACAAAGCAGCAGTGAGGAGGAGGACCCATCCACCTTCAGTATTAATGGTTTTCCAGGGATAGAGCCCATACTCCAGTTGTCATCAGGCTGCCTCTTACACTGCTTATGCTGGAGATGGTAGAGACACTGGGGAGACTTGAGAGGGCACACAAATAAGAAGCAGAACTAACTGGACCCACTGAGTCAGTGGTTCCCAACCTTTCTAGACTTGAGGCATCCCTCTTGAGATTTGAAGTACCTCTTGGAAAATGCTTACTCTTTGTTTTCACTCATTTTTGACTACAGAAAAATAATAGAGCAATTCTTCTTTTGCAAAGAACTCAGAAACACCAAGACAGGTCAGAATGGTTTAAATACTATGAATTCCTACATGAAATCTCAGGTTTATCTTGTGAATCACGTTTGCCACCTAACAGTGCTAATATTGGGTGTCACCCATGGCTCCCTTGAAAGGATCTGAGGGCACCCCAGTGTCCCATGGAACCCTGGTTGAGAATCACTGCACTGAGTTTTCAGATTTTCCTCTTAGTTCATACTTCATATTTAAATATGTCTGGTTTATTCAGCGGCATCTTCTTTGCCTTGCTAAGACCCTAAAACAGGCCAGAACCAGTTCTTCCATGATTCTGGAAGGTGCCAGTTATCAAAAACCTATGTATTTCCCAGGTCTCTAATCATGGTTGTTGCTTTCTGCTGGACTCTTTTCAATTTGTCCACATCTTTCTTTCTTTGGGGCCCAAAACTGAATACAGGACTCCAGGTGAGGCCTCATCAGGGCCAAAGAGGGAGAATGAATCATTACGCTTGATGTGTAAGTGCCACCCTGTATGCTGTTGGCCTTTTTTGGAACATGAGCACTCTTGGTATCATATTCAACTTATTGACTACTGTAAACCTCAGTTCCACCTCTGTTGTACCTCAGTTTAGCCTCAGTCATTTCTTGGTCTATATTTGTGTATGTGATTATTCTATTCCAAATGCAGGACTTGTCCTTCCTGAATTTCATCTGGTTCACTGCAGACAATTTCTGCAGTTTATACTGAATCTTAGCCTTTCCCTCCAGAGTGTCTGCAACTCCACCCAACTTGGCGGCATTCACGAATTTGCTAAGTGTGCATTCAGTCCCTCCATCTAAATAATTAATGCAGGTGTTAAACAATACTGCACCAAGGGGAGAGGCCTGGGGAACCCCACCTGTTACCTCCTCCCAACTAGATATTGAACCACTGCTGTCTATCCATAGAGCATAGTGATTCATATGAAATGATCCATGTATCCACCTTACAGTACTTCCATCTACTCTGCATTTCCTTAACTTATTAATGAAAATGTTGAGGGAGATTGTATCAAAAGCTTTGCTAAAGTCAAGGATATGGATAGGTTATGGTATATAGATAGACTGCACAATGTTAGACATTAGCTGGATAGTTGGGATCCAATGGTTTAAAGCAGATATGGCCCGAGAGCCATGTAATCCAGCCCACAGGCTCCCCAAAGGTCCAGAAACTTGGTAGCAGTGGCAATTAACACTGATGCTGCTCCCCTGACTCCAAATTTCCAGGCCTCTCACAGCTGGATAGGACCCCAATTGGGATGGCCCTGCATAGAGGGATTGGGGAATGTTCCTGTGTGGCTGGATCAAGGTGGGCCCTGATGCAGCCATGTGGAAATGGCACAACCAGGGCCCAATCTGGCCATATGGGGCCAGCTGGAATGATTGCCCAGTGCAACCATTTAGGGCTGGTCAGACCAGTTGCCTGCTGCAGCTGTGCATTACATGGGGCTGTCTGGGCCAGCACTTGATGCAACTGTGTGGGTCCAGCTAGGCCATTT
>NW_017729008.1:19961320-19963102 GCF_001723915.1 Gavialis gangeticus
ACAACCAGGGCCCTATCTGGCCATATGGGGCCAGCTGGAATGATTGCCCAGTGCAACCATTTAGGGCTGGTCAGACCAGTTGCCTGCTGCAGCTGTGCATTACATGGGGCTGTCTGGGCCAGCACTTGATGCAACTGTGTGGGTCCAGCTAGGCCATTTCCACATGCAACTGCATCCAGCCTGGCTGGGCCATTTTCCCATGGCTGCATTGGTTCCTGGTTGAGCCAGCACTGTACACCAGACTGGGTCCAAAGACAGGATCCAGCCCATGGACCAACCTGGCTGCTAATCCAGCCCACAGGCCGAAAAGGTTGGTCACTATTGGTCTAAAGTGAAAAAATTAACAATGAGAGCTTAGGTATATAAGAAGCAGATGGGCCCAACATACACACTATTCATGGGAAACATGAAGCAGCATGACTGGGGGTGACAAAGACACCAGTTCAAGGCATCAAGTTATAGACAACATTATGGTGGCCCCTGGGAAGCCTGAACTGTGGCAGCAGCAGCTGGCTTCTAGCAAGCCCGTGTGCAGGAAGCCGGAATTGTGCCAGCGGCAGCCGGTCTCTAATGTATGCTAAGACTCACCCTGCACAACACTCCCACCCACACTCTGCCCAGGGTATTGCAACAGCTAGTTAAGACTCTGGAAACACGCAACCCAGGAATTGTGCAGCACAGCTTTAAATCATTGTAAATGGCAAAGCACAGAGAAGAGTGCCTTAAAATAACAGGATTCTAAGTTTTAAACGATATAGAGTATTAATTTCAAACTCTAGCAGCATACAAGATAGCAGACTCTAAAAATGATATACTGAATATACTAAAACAATTTTAGCAACCAGTGCCAAGAACCTAGAGAGATGGAAACCAATATTGTTTTTATCAAATGTGAAAGCAGATTGAAATCCCATATTTCAAATAAGATAAAGTCATAATCTCTAACTAGTGCTCTGTGAGATACCAGAAGCTATTATCTCAGAATTGAACTGGAGAGAAAAATACCAAGATGATTATTTGAATGATCAGATTTTAATGTCTGACACTGCAGCTTGTCAGAGCTAAAAGAATTCAGTGGACTAATATTAATCTTAGGTGGTCATTTCATCTCTAGCTCTTAAAGCACTTTTACAAATGGGGAAATTTGAGGCCCAAACAGTGAATATGAATTGTTCAAAGTGAGTCAGGAAGCCAGTGGAAGAATGGGAAGCAGGAACGAGATCTCCTGATTCCCAATTCAGGGATCTGCTTTCAGAACAGACAGACTTCTACCCACATTGGGCGCTTGTACACATGACAAAAATTGCCTATTTTTGCAGTTTAATTGCATCAGGTTGTACATGTACAGGAGTTTTTTTTTGCAATCTAAATGAGTTTGTTATGTTACACACTAAACTACATCTACATGTAGTTTAGTTTGTAACATCTATTTGTAACATTGCAGCCTTTGGACAGCTCACCCCCCACTGCAGGAGAGGTGGACTGAAGGCAGAAGTGGTGAGGGGCCCACTCCTTTTTTTTCATGGAGGCTGCCTGCCTCTCCCATGGCCAGGGGGTGAGCTGCCAGAGAACTGGGCATCCCGAGCTGTGGGGGGCCCCAGTCCTTCCCTCTGTGGTGGCAGCAGCATCCCACAGGGCCACCCAGGCAGCCTGCTAGGAGGCAGGTGCTGCCCTAGCTAGAGCTCAGGGAAGAGTTGGATCAGGCTGCCTGCTAACAGCCCACCCAGGCAGCCCTGGGGGGTGCTGCTCCAGTGGAGCAAAGGACAAGAACCCCCCCCCCCC
>NW_017729008.1:19963285-19973504 GCF_001723915.1 Gavialis gangeticus
GTCCAGGGCCTGCTGGCAGCTCACCCCAACAGGACAGGAGGGCAGGTTCCATCAAAAAAAAAAAAAGGATTGAGTCCCTCGCTGCTTTTTTTTTTCTCCTGGTAGAGCCTGCCTGCTTGAGCTACCAGTGGGTTGTAGCAGCCCTGGAGCTGTGTGTGTGTGTGGGGGGGGCTTGTCCTTCCCTCTGTGGAGGTGATGCCCCCCTGGGCAGGGTGCTAGTGGGCTGGGGGCTGCCTCAGCTCGAAGGCAGCTCCCTGCCAGATCCAACTCTTTCCTGAGTCTACCTGCCAGGTGCTAGCAGGTGGGTGCTGCAGCTTGGAGTCAGCACATAGCCCGATCCAACTGTTCTCCGAGCCTGAGCTGAGGCAGCACCCACCCAATAGCCATCCCCCTGGGTGGCTCCGGGGGCAGCCGCTGCTGTGGAGGGAAGAAGCTCAGGGGCTGTTCAGCCCGCCAGCAGCTCACCCACCAGCCCTCTAGCAGCTCCGCCCCAGCTGTGGAAGACATGGGCAGGCTCTGTGGGGAAAAAAAAAAGTATTGGACCCCTCAACATAACAGTGATGGAAGTCCCTAAACTGAAATGGTGAGTTTTTAATTGTCACAATTAAAACCCCACCATTTCAATTAAGGGGAGTAAACCCCCATCACATGTACCAGTGACCATTGTTAGAATTTAAGCAGCAGAGATGTTAGAGAGGTCCAGAGGCCAGGGAGAGGTTAGTTACACCCAGAAATTGAGATGATCAGTGAATGACAAATGCAATGACATGTCTTCAGAAAGCTTTTACAATATGGGCACTCTCTGTCCATTGCTTGGCAAGCTAATGAAGCATAAATGATACATGGCATCATAACAGAAAGCCCTACAGTACTGTAACTAAGTTCAAGAACAAATTTTAAGTAACATAATAAACGCTACAGAGATGGCTTCAGCATTGTTATCTTGATTCAGGTAAGAACAGAGTAGAAATCTCAAATAATTCGTATGTGGCGTGTTTGTCTGTTGTTGCTTTAGCTAGTAAATCCTAGCATTTATTTTCATGCTTTTTTCAAGTGTCATAAAAGAAAGTGTATTCTTCAAGCCTTATATCAAGCTCCCACCTTATACAAATTCCCAAGGTAGCCTAGTTCCTAGTAAGATTATCACATTAATTAGGTATGACTTGTGATTTATTTAAACTAATCATAATTGCCAGAGTGCAAGATTTTATTTGCACATTTGGTTATAGCTGTTAACATACATTATACTGTAGCAACATTAGAATTGGTGTTTGAAACGTTTTGACCTGACAGCATACTATCAGACTGATGTAGCATACCCAGTCATGTAGTATAATATGGTGTGCAAGTGACTGTCTCATATTATCCTAAGATCTTAAATTCATTAAATTTAGATTGACACAGTTTTAAAAGATGTAGTTCAAGATTACAGATGTATTCAGAATTATTTCAAAAGTCTTGCCATTTAAATTTTTTCAAATGTAAGTAAAACTGTTTGTATATATTTGTAAATACAGTGGCTTCCGCCTCTTTAATTTATTCTGGCATTATCAGAGTGGGGAAAACATGAGGAGGGAAACAGATTAAGGAAATAAGAATGCAGTGAAAACAAGAATTTAAGTTTAAGAATTGATTCAGTCTTATGAAGAAATAAACGTGATCATTACTTGGTCTAGAAAGACCCACATACATTAAGACTTCTGATTTCCTGATGTTCAAAAGAATTACTCTTATTATTTATTTAGCATGCTATAGTCACAAAGTGCTTTAAGGACCTGTAAGATCAAATGGTTAGAGATAGAAGAGAGCTATAAAATATCTGGTCTGAACTCTGCCAATACAAAGCGTTCCTCCTCCTCCTCTCCCCTCCATCCCCCACCACATCAGTTTTTCTATTGCTTTGTCCAGGCTACTTTTAAAATAGATTAGTTGCAACATCAGTCTTTATTAACTCTATTTTATTTTTAATTCTCTAAAAAAATAATGGTAGGAAATCATCAAGATTAATTTAGTTGGAGAAGAAGAAATTAAAGTCTACCCACTAGAACATTTTGAGGAGACTGTTTAATGTATAATTCAGGCAATCTCACTCCCTTCTCCATTCTTATAGCAAGTAGGAGGCATATTAAAACTCGGATAAATTTTCTTGGACCAGGCAGAATCACTGAATGATAGTTCTGTTGTGACTAGTTTATGACTCTGGAAGCTCTCGATAACTCCATTGGAAAAACAAAGCTGGCACTCCTCAGCTGTTCTACCAAAATACTGGCTTCTGCAAGTGCTCTGAAGTGTGCCATTTTGAGCACCTGGGCATTTTTTACTCCTACGCTCTATTGCAATTCACGCTGTTACTGGAGAGGCACTTGACTTCTCAAATGATCCTCATCCATTAGACCTGCTCTCTCCACAGCTAATTTTCATTGACAACATCCAGTTCAGATGAGTGTCCTAACTACTAAGGCTTCCTCTTTCTTGATCTCTTTCTGGCCCCATGTAGGGTGGCCATTGGGCCTGTTTTATACCAGATGATCCTGTTTTTAAGCTCTTTGTCCTCTATCCATTTGTGACTAAGAAATGGACTGCAAACAGTCCTGTTTTTTCAGTTCATTGGTGGAAGTACATGTCATTTATTTGTCCTTGGGATTCTATTGGCTGTGCCTAGAAGAAGGGCCGTGCACAGCCAGGAGAAGGATTCTGAGCCAGCCAGGAAGGGAGGTGGCCTTTTTGTGGTGGCCCCACCCCTTGCTGCTGATTGGCCTGGTGGTCCCACCCCTCGCTGCTGATTAACCGAGGAGGCCGGCGGTTTTCCCCTGACACACCAAGGGGATATTCTGTATTCTGGGGATGCTGTATCGCAATAGGCTGTATGCTATGGGAAGCTTCTTCTTTGGCTATCCCTCAATACAACGATGATGTTTGCTAGAGGTGTGTGATGGGGGGGATGATAACGATGATGGATTATTAGTGAGTTTTAAGATGGCTGAAGAGTCCAATCCACGTTCTGCAAGTTTTTTCCACAGATATGACAGGTAGTGCCCAGGGCCCAAGCATCATCTCTTTGGGCCCAGTACAAACTTGTAGGGCGGGCTGCCTCCCACATACACACCATCCCACATACATAAAATCTAATGAATCGTGAAGAAAATTTTCTATTTTAATTCTGAAATTACATTCTACATTGCTGACTATTTTGTAACTTTTTGGTTGACGGTCCTAATAATAGTATTACCCAGTCGATGTTTTGATTTTTTTGTTCTAATGGACCAACATGGCTACAAACATTTTATAAATAGACCAATTCATTTTAAGCTTTATTTTTCTGGCCTTTTTCATTGCAAAATCATGAATTATCTCCCTAAAGTCAATTTTCTTGCAAGTTCACACTTGATAGACAAACTAGCAAGGTGGCTTAACCATTCTTGTTTAATCATTCTTGTCCCATAGATAATGCCTGAAGTTTTTGATGAGTGCTAGCTTGCTGAAACTTCTTTCAGCTTCTGCTACAGTGCCTGGCAGTGTGCAAAAGATCTGTATGGCTATACACACTTCACTGAAAATTAGCTGCAGTTGTTTTTTTGTAAATCTCATTTAATAAGATAAGTGGAGGTAGTTCGTACTCTTTTCCAAAAGTAGATTTGAAGATTTTTTTTAGATGCAACATTTCACAAGGAAAATTCTCAGAAAGATCTGTAGGATACCTGTGAAGTGGACATTTAGAAGCTTCATCCAGTTCCTCAGGCTCTAGTGTCACACATTTTAGGACTGAACGGAATGTAAAACAAATGTTATTGGTTGCTTTGAATCTGCGCTCTAATCCATAGATAGCGTTGTCCAAAGTTGCATCAAAAACATTCCTTCTGAATAAAGATTCTGGATCACTTTCAGAGATGGTGAAACATGATTCCTCAGCTGTGTCATCATGAAATCTTTTCCACTTCTTGCCTCTCTTTTTTGGTAAATGTGGCAAAACTCCCATGCCTTCTGCTACAAGACATACTTCCTGTAGAATTTTGGGCCACTGATCTCTAAGTTGTTTTACTTCTTCAATAGTATCAGCAATGAGAGATGCCTCTGATTCAAGTGAGATTCCCGTGGCTTGTTAAATCTTGTTTCTGTCATCAATACTTCAAAGAACGTTGTACCAGAAGCTAGCCAACAAAAGGCACAAAAATGAGCTGAAATACCTTTTCAGTGCTTCCAGTTGTGATTGAGCTTTGTGTGTGTCAAATTTAATTCAAGAGCACATTCCAGTGCTTCCAGAATACCTAGAAGATGCTTTGTGAGTGGACGGATAGCATCAGCACATGCACTCCACTGTGTGTCTGACATAGAGTGGAGTGAGCAGTGTATCTTATCTGTTATAATCCACGTCACACTAGAACTGAAAAACATAAAAGGTTGCTGCACACAACCAAAAAATGTTAATGTTTCAGTACACGCTGCTGCAGCATTAAGTCCTACAAGATTTGGTGAATGGGAAGCAGAAGGAGAATAAACAGCAGGTTCAATTTTAACACAATGCAGGCCTGAACACTTCTTATTTTCCCTGACACATCAGAGCGATTATCAAAACCTTGACCTCTACAGTTATCAAGAGGAATGTTATGATGCTTCAAGCTGGCAATTAGTATTTCAGCTATCCGTTCTCCATTTTTTTAAATCAAAGGTGATAAATTCAAAAAACCTTTCTTTGATGGTAAATGTACCAGTATCTTTGTTGTGAAGTACAGATCGGAATATACACAGGTGTTGCTCTTGGTGAGAGACATCTGGAGTAGCATTACATGTGATAGAATAATAAATGGCCTTTTCTCTCTCTGTAAGGATGGCTTTCTGCACACTCTTACCACATCATTCAATAAACTCATTCTGATTCTCTCATGAGAGATAATGAGTCTGTTCTTGCATCATTTTGGCCTCTGTTTGCTTCTGTTTGACTTTGGCCAAATGGTCACGAGTGATGCTGTCATAAAGCACTATTAACTCAAGAGTTCAAAGAAAGTTGCCATTGTGTGGGTCACCTATCAGATTATTATCTCCATGGCATGCTAAACCTCTGGAAGCAAGATATAAGGTGGCATCCAACAATCTTTCCAATATTTCTTTCCATCTTGCTACTTTTGTTCATATTTGTTTTTGAACCTCACTGTCCACTCCATGTCCACCTGACAGTGACTGCTGTAATTCCTTCCACTGGCAGTAGCAAGTTTTAGGCGCTATGCTCTTTTCATGTTCGGGAAGTTTATCATATAGCTTTTGCCATTTTTTCACATTTGGTGAATACTTTTCACTTTTTGCCAGCATACTGTGTTGTTTTTGTCTCCCTTCAGAAAGTAACTGACACGGAAAACAATACAGTGCTTGATTGGTAGGACTCCAAAAAGGCCAGTCTCTTGGTAGCTGTTTTCCATTGGAAGTCTCACATTTGAAAAGAAATTCAGGAAACTTATGTCCACCAACATCTGTTGGAATTGACTTTGCTAGCTTCCAGATTTCTTCAAAAGTAAGGACACCACATAGAACATTTTTTTGACGGACAGAATCTGGGTCTTTGAAAAAGCATGAATCAGATAGTGTAGGACTACTCTCTCCTGTTTTTTGTACGCCTTCTTCTGAACATAGCGGTGCTAATAGTGATAGTACCTGACTAACTTTTGAAAGCATTAGATTGGAGTCACATGATGCATTTGGAAGCTTTTCTTCAAAATCAGTTGCCACAGACACAGTCTCTATATTATAATCATTTCCATCTTGCTTTGGTTCATCTACTTCCCTAGTTAGTGTATTGCCTGAGCCAGACTGCAGAAAGGCCTTGTCTGTTTTGAAAAACTGAAGGATTGATTGGTGTCCTTTAGCTTCTTTTAGTTCTCTTTGTTTTACCTCACGTTTCTGGCTGCCTGATTTGTATTTATAGCCAGACATGATGCGTGTGTGTGTGTGTGAGAGAGAGAGAAAGAAATGTCCTTTCCTTCCATGCACTAACCCTATCCCTGTTTCAGTTCTTTTCTGTGTAATGTTTAGACCACGAGGTCTAACTCATTACTCACTTTTAGGCCTGTAAATCCTACTAGCAACACTGTGGCTTCCACTGTCCCTGTGATCATTGTCCCTGGTTATATGGTTCTTTCTTCCTCCCCACTCCATCTATATGCACAAGGGACTCTGGGACTTGTAGTTCTTGAGAGATCATGTCACATAGGGAAGCATAAATCCCTCTTGTCTCTTAAACTACAAGCCCTAGAATTAACTGCACAAGCACACTCTCTGTTGTACAGAAGGGCCAGGGGCTGGCCAGCAACTCACTGTTCACAATGTTGTTTGTTTGGCTTCTGATTGGCCCCAGCAAATCTCACAGTGCAGACCGCATATAGGTAGTACATAACTTTCCATACATATCCTCAGGCATGATCTACAATTTAGCCTTCATTTTTTTTCCTCATGGTAATAGGGTTGCAGCCTGGTCTGGGCCCACTTGGATCTCCGGGCCCTGGTAAAGTGTACCCTTCCATGCTTGGGCCCTGGTGGTGCCTTGGGGGGGTGGGGAGGTGGGGAGGACAGCAGTTGGCCAGGATAGTGCAGTTCCTTCCTCCTCTACTGCTTCTTGGCTTCCTGAGCAAGATGGTTCTCTTTGAAGTGGGCTGTAGCTTGATATATGGTGCAGCATCAGTGAGACCTGTTACCAGCCAGTACTTCCCAGTTTGTAAGGTTCATGCCACCCTTCTTAAGGTATGCTTTCAGGATGTCCTTGTGCTTCTTCTGTCCTCTGTGGATCCTCTTACCATGACTGGGGTGAGAGAGGAGAACTTGCTTCAGGAGATGTGTCAGTCATCTGCACACAGCAGCCAGCCCAGCGGAGTTGATGCTTCATGATCTTTGCCTCAATGTTAGCTGCAAAGAGGATGCTGGCATTGTAGTGGTCTTCCCTTCTAACGCAAAGGGTCTTCCTGAGGCTTCCTGAGGAACCGTTCCAGGAACTTAAGATGGCTTTGATATGTCACCCATGTCTCACACCTATAGAAGAGCATGGGGATAACCCTGCATTGTAGACCAGGACTTCATTTCCGTCTGCAGATCTTGGTTGGCAAAGACACGGTGAAACAGCTTTCTAAAGGATACACTGGCACAGTGAATTCTATGTTCAATTTTTACATAAAAAATGACTGACAGGGAGAGGTGGCTGACAAGGTAAGGGAAGTACTTGATGTTTTCCAGGGGCTCTCCACCAGTGGTAATTTGTTGGGGGTGGAGGGCAGCTTGTGCTGGGGCAGGCTGATGGAGGACCTTGGTCTTCCCAATATTAAGGGAGAATATGGGTATAATAGGTACCTGAAATAATCTCAGGCTATGATAGGCACCTGAAAAAAACATCAAGGGTGGACTGCAGATTGGTCTCAGTGCCCGTGAGGATAACACAGCATATTGAAGATAGGTGATGCCAGTCTTGGTAACTTTTGTTTTGCCATGAAGGTGCTGCAGGTTGAAAAGCTGACTGTCTATTCAATACTCAACTGCAATTCTGGGAGGAAGGCAGTAATGGAGGAATCAAAATCACAGCAAGATAGATGGAGAAAAGGGTTGGGACAATGATGCAGCCCTGCTTGACACTAGTATGCATGGTAAATGGGTTTGTCTCAGATCCATTGCAAAGGACTGTGGTGGTCATCCCATCATGGTGTAGCCTAAGGATGCTGATGAACATCAATGAACAACCAAATGTAGCCAGCACCTTCCATAAGGCTTGATGGAATCAAAGGCCTTGGTTAGGTCTATGAATGCCATAAACAGCTCCTGGTCTTTCTCTCTACACTACTTTTGGATCTGTCATGCAACAAAAATCATGTCAGTGGTATCCTGTGATGGTCTAAAGCCACACTGGGATTCTGGAAGGACACCTTTGGCAAGGAGGAGGCAATTCAGAAGGATGCAAGTAAGAATCTTCCTGGCAACAGAGAGAAGGGCAATGCCTCAGTAGTCTCTATGCACTCACTTGTCCCCTTCCTTGAAGATGGTAACAATGTTGGCATTCTTTAAGTCAGGTGGAGCTTCCTCATTGCCCATATTTTGATAAGAAGTAAGGTTTTTGTGCTAGTGCTGTTTCACTAGCTTTGGAGACCTCTGCAGGAATGCCATCTGGTCCTGGTGCCTTATTGTTCTCGGTCTGAGTTATGATATGCCAGACTTCCTTGATGGATGGGAGCTCAGCAAGAGATATTATTACTGGGTGTTGAGGAATGGACTTGATGATGGAAGCTGAGACCTCAGATTCATGGTTGAGTAGAATCTTGAACACTCCTTCCAGCGTTGTTTGATGAGAAGGGTGGAGCCATCCTGGATCACAAAGGAGTTGGGCCATCTATAGGGGTGCCCTGTGGATGGCTTTTATTGCTTGAAAGAAGTTTCTTATGTTATGCTGATCAGTGAAACTCTGGATCTCCATGGCCTGCACTTGCCACCACTGATCCTTGATGTCCATAGCCTCTTCTGAATTACAGCTTTAAAGTAGTGGTAAACCTCTTATTTTTGCTAGTTGGAGGGTTCATTTTGCCAACTGCAGAGTGCAGTTTTTTTTGGTGGATAAGTGCTAGGATTTCTTCATTATTCTTGTCAAACCAATCTTGATGACGGTAAATAGAGTAACCAATTGATTCACTGCATGCCTTGTGAATAATATTCTCAAGCTCTGCCCAATGTGCCTGGATGTCCTTAATGTCATCAGGTAGGTCAGAGAGCCCCTCAGTACCGTGTTAATGAAGAGCCTTGCATCTAGCTTGTCTTGGAGTTGCCTAAACATGGTCAAAATGGATCACTTTTTCAAGGGACCTAAATCTCTCCCATTGACTGTCTATGATCCTAAGCACTTAAACTCAGTTAAATTAGATTTCTGTTTTAGGTACTAAGAGAGCTAAATGTAGGTGGCTTCTACATCAAAATGGATCTGACCAAAGTCTTTTATGCATTGTGTAAATCGATGACCTTGGATTAGATCATTTTCTGTTCTGTTATGATTGTTCTCCATGGAAAAGACCTTTCAGTTGTTTACAGTGTTGTAGTGCAAGTTGCATGTCCATGATTGATCCAACTAAACAGTGGTCCATCCAACAGTCTTCTGCACCTCTCAAGACTCAGGTGATATAAACATTGGTATGATCACAGGCTCTGTCAATAATATAGTGAAGAAGGTGCCAGGGATTGAAATGTGGGTGTTTCCAAGTGGTCTTATATTTGTCACTCTGTCTGAAGATGGTATTTGTGATGACAATGCATGCTCTGCATATTAGCTGAGGCGGAAGATACCATTGGAATTGACTTTCCCTACCCACGCTTTCCCAATGGTGCTGCAGCAGAGTTCAGAGCGTCACACAACTCTTGTGTTGAAGTCACCCATGAGGATGAGCTTGTCTTCCTTGACAGTGGCCACCAGGCCACTGTGTCAAGAGCACAGTAGAACTGTTCCCTGTTGACTTCTTCCTCGTCAAGTGTGGGGGTGTACGCACTGACAACTGTAGTATGCTGGTTGTTACTGAGCTTTAGGATGAGAGTCATAAGGCATTTGTTAATGCCTACAGGGAGTTCTGAAAGCTGGCTGACAATCTTGTTCTTGATGGCAAAGCCAAACCCATGAACATGCCTCTCTTCAGGGGACTTTCCTTTCCAAAAAAAGGTGTAGCCACTTCCTTCTTCTCTCAGCTGGCCTTCATCTGCCCAGTGGGTCTCACTTAGGGCAGCAATGTTGCTGTCATATCTTGCAAGTTCTCTAGCTGCTATGACAGTTCTTCTTTCAGGATGCTCACTGTTCAGGGAGTCCATGAGAGTGTGGACATTCCATGGGGTGAATTTCAGCACTTTATTTTGTTGGCTTTGACTATGGGTAGAATGATCCCACTGGATGCAGCAATCCAGCCAGGGGGGCTTGAGACAGCCTATGATTAGGGCACCTTTTCTAGCACCTTCCCAGTTCAAAGTAAGCAGAGGGGATCCTAAAGAGGACTGCTGTCATGGCTGCAGCTGCCTAATTGTACTTCTGTCTCAGTAACTGCCAAACAACCATGACATGACTGTGGCGGGTGCAGAGATCCCACCTCAGGAAAACAGCTGGGTATTCGTATCCCACTGCTATTTCCACCACGTGAGGCGGGCCAGTAGGGGGCACTCCTGCACTGAGCCGCCCACCTCCCTGTGCCCGACCATCTTCCAGGCTCCGAATGCCTCCCTAGGGGTG
>NW_017729008.1:19973628-19983350 GCF_001723915.1 Gavialis gangeticus
CAGATTGAGTAGCTTACTCACAAGCATCTTCCAAAGGCAGGTGAAGTTTCCCTTTGGAGGCAGGCGGTTCCTAGCTCGTGAGTTTGGGGGGAGAGAGCCAGTTTCAGATGTTAAGGCTTCTCTGTGTCCCCTGCCTGGCTGCTGCGTCACCTCATGGTCGGAGAGCCCACCTCTTTTCCCGTCCTAACTTATATAGCCCCTGTGACCTCATTCACCTGGCTCCAGCGGAGGTCAGCCCCAGTTGGCTGTCAGCCAACCAATTTGAAATGCATCACCTGTTACCAGGCAGATTCCAGCTCACCAGGTAGATGCCCCTCACCCAGGTACCAGTCACGTAGGCAGAGGAAGCACGTTTCCCCCCTCCCTCAGGAATGCAGCCAGCTCAAGTTCACTAAAGAGACAGGCTGAGGGTGTGGTCCCCTGTGTGATGGGCCCATCCTAATTAAATGGTCACAGCACAGAGATTTAAATCACAGTGTCACAGGGCAGAGATTTTTGGGGAGAAACCAAGGTGGCTTTCTGCCACACAAACCCCTGCCTACATGCAAATTTGTGACTAGAGACACTCAGTTCCACTGCCACTTGTCTGTTACCACAGGACTTGGTTTGTGTGAGATGTTAACATCCTTGGCAGATGCCTGTGCATGACATCTTGTAATATGGAGAAGCTGGTGCACAAGCAATAGCCATATACACTTGACAGGAAGGAGCCCTGAACCCAGTGGCAAGGATGTCCAAGACAACTGCAGACCTCCATCACGCTACAGTCCTCATCCACCTTCACAGCTGCAAAGAATCAGCAGGTTCTCAAGTACACCTGTTCCCCCGCTGGGGTCTTCAGAAGTTTGGATCATACTTAGTTTGGGACCTCACCTCAAACCTGTTCACCGGGGGAGACCCTACTAGGAGTACAAGACTCCAGATGACAGAGCTCTGAGGGTCACTGGAACACACAAGCCTCTCCACCACAAGGTTATGGTCAAGGAGAGGTATGAGGAGCAAGCCCCCCAGGAACTCCCCCACCATGCAAGCTGTATGGGCATCCCCCCACCCTCCAGTGGCACATAGCCCCCTGCCTGTCATTGTGTGGGTTGCACCAGAATCATGATGCCCTCCACTATACACTGTGTGGGCTGCACAGGCCACACACTGCCCAATTGGGTCCTTCTGTGCTGTGCAGCATCAGGAAAAATAGCTGCTGGGGCCTACAGGCCACATACAACCCATGGTCCACATGCTGGCCCCTCACTGGCTTCATGTGTCCCTCAGGCTGCCAGTTGGACAGCCCAGATCTGTTCTACATCCTGGTGGTTAAGCAGTCTTTGGAGGTGGGGTATGTAAGTTCAGATACCATCAGGTGGAAGAAGACCTAGAAGACACATCTGCCACTCCCGCTGTATATGTTCTAACCACCAGGCTACTGGAAAAAAGGTCAGTAACACTTCAATACTTGGTTAGGTGCCTACTCTAGAAACAGAGCAAAATGCAATAGCTTACACATGAATAGGTGTTCTCTCCCATTGACCATTTATGATCCTAAGCACTTAAACTGAGTTAAATTAGATTGCTATTTTAGGTACTGAGAAAGCTGAATGTAGATGCCTTCCACGTCAAACTGGATCTGGCCCAAAGTCTTTTATGCATTGTGTAAATCCATGACCTTAGATTAGATTATTTGCTGTTCTGTTACGATTGTTCTCCATGGAAAAGACCAGGCTGCCAAGACCTCTTGGAAAGAAGTCTGTTTAAATACAGTACTTGGTGGTGGAGATGGTAGAGAGATGATAGAGGGGGACAGAGAGAACAGGAAATATGCAGAGACATGAAAACAAGAATAAGAAAGTTATACCAAGAGATAGTGTAAAGTGGGAGTGCTGTTGAGTCCTTGTCATGCTCATTATTCTCCACGCTGTTTAATGTAAATGATTCTAAATAAGAATGATACATGTGGAAAGGGGGATAAAGGATTCTCAGAGGTATATTTGGACAGATCCTAAGCCTCTATATCCTTTATCTTACATGAGGACACACAGATTCACCGCAAAATCCTGGCTCTGTTTTTTATAAAAGGATATAAAGTCACAGGTCACCAAAACTGCATTTGAAACACCTTTCACCACCATTTTTCTATTTACAATGGGGTCTGAGATTTCATTAATTCTGCTTTTTATCCCTGATGCCCTGCTGTGAAGTTGTCTTTCTACAAGCCAGGCTTAAAGTGACACAGATGTCCCAAGTACTGAAATAAAAAGGAAGTGGTTTCCCTGGCAACAATAATGGCACAAAAGCGCTCACAATATTCTTCCTCACTCATGTGACTTTTAGTGGTTTGATTAAAACAGTAGAGAAGGATAATATGCTTCTGATTTCTAGCGATGGCTAGAGACAGCATGTAAAAAAGCCAGGGTATCTGTGCTATTTATAAACTAGTGGTAAAGATGACTCAGGTTTACCAAGATTCATACTTAATCATATTTTTCCTCAATGTGTCATTTAAAAAGGTACTTTAGTGAGTCAGGCTGTGCAAAAAGTATTCATGAAGTGTCCTTCTATCCACAGCTTGGTCTGATAACAATAACGAATAGGTGGTGGAGAAAGTGAGGGCTACTGCCTGGAGAAACCCCAGGGTCAGTGTTGTTAGAGGGAAAGGGAGAAGGGAAGAAAGCAGTGGTGGATAAGGCATGACAGAAGGGATTGGCTAATTTGGATCCTGTTATTTAGTGCAGACCAGTCTTAGCGGCTCCTTTCTGCAGTGCTAAATAGTGCCTGCCACACAGGCATCCTTGTGCTTGATTTAGGATGCACCTAGCATTTTAATTCAAATGTGAGCTGGGGGGAGGGGGGATATGGAATTAAAATATTAAATGACAAAAAAACAAAAAATGACAGAGAGCATCTTTTACCATGAGTAGCTTGGCTATGGGATTTTTTCCTACAGCTGCAAGTGCTGCAGGGAAGTAGCAGGAAGACTGAATAATAACCACATTGTAATAGTCCAGATGGAGAGTTATCAGCACAACTATACTAGTTGTAGGCTCTCAGTGAGCTAGCACTTGTCACACCTGGGCAAGGTTACTGAGATTGCTCCACAAGGTCTGATTAATGTAACCTTTCAAAAGACATTTTTTTCTTATAAGAACTTAAAAGCAACTGCATCTGTACCCAGTATGGCCTCTCAATGGTCCCATCACAATTCTAACTAATAAAGCTTGCTCCAGTGTCTGATTACTAATTGGCTGCTAAAAGAAAGACTCCAAGGTTAGAAACCACCCAAGCTCTAAGTGCAGAACTACAAATGAAAGTAGACAACTATACAGGCCTCAAATATCAGCAGGTTCATTTGAGTAACTGTGAGTTCAAGTCTTACACAGAGCCAAACATGAACCTGGGATTTTGTGTCAGGAATAATGTGTAATTAACTGAAGTCTTCATTAAACCCTCTGGGACGGAGAGAAATACCTAAGTAGTATCAGCATTCAGAGGAGACCAAAAACATAACTATTACATTATTCAAAATATGAATATAAATGTAAAATAAAGCTTCTAATGATAGAGCACTAGATGAATGCAGGAACAATTTCAACATCAGAAACAAAAAAGGTAGTTCAGTGGCTGCAGCAACAAGTTTATTGTCCACCATATCAGATATTTTGTTACCATTTTCAGCAAAGAAGCCTACTTGTTTCTCTGTTGGTCATAGCTGAGGCAGTTTGTGGGGCCTGGATCACCTCTTTCGTAGGTAAATGGAGCCCTTTGGTGTAATTGGTTGTACGTCCAGTTCTACATTCAAACAAAGGAGAATACTAACAACAATATCAAGGTTCAACAAGAAGGAAACAACAAGACTAGCACAAACAAGGCACGGAAAGGCAGACTTGTTTTTATGAAAGCACAGCATCCTCTCCTAATTATAAAAGCATACTGATCAGAAATGGTCCTCAAAATTCTGCTGTGATTAAACATCATGTTTTACTTAAATTATATTTTTCATATAGTCAGATAAAAATCATCAAATCAGCCAAGATTTAAGCTGAAATGTGCCCAAGTCTTGTAAAAATGTCAAATAAAAAGCAGGCAGGCAGTTCCACAATGTGAAGTTAATACGAGCATTATAACGGGCCAAATAAAGAAAAACTCAATAGAACCTGAGATAACAAATGTAAAAAATTCTCATTAGGTTGCTTGATGAAAGCTTGTCTGACTTTATCCCAAGCATGCAGATGGCCCAATAAAATTCTCACCGACAAAAATCCTTGCCTCTCATATAATTCCTGGACTATCATGGCTACAACATCACTCCGACGCTTTTCCTTATTGGCATTTATACATCTGAAATATTTGAATGTGATATTGTGAGTGCTGTAACACTTGAGTTATGTAGCTTATTTAATCTTTTCATGTAAATCAGTCTCTCCACACTCCATTAAATATTAAGCTGGGTAAATACATACGTTCCCAGCTGGTTCTGCTCAGGGTACGTACAGATTCTATAGAAAGGCTGCAATTCTTTCTTAAATTTTGCATCTTTAAAAACAAGTACATTTAAAGAGAAACACTCTACTTTAAACCTGGCTGTTAGGAGGATTTGCCTTGCAGGAATTTTCTGTCCCCGCAGTCTTACAGCTCTGAAACTCTGCTGGAACTAACTGGATCCACCTACTAGTATGAGTTAGCAGTCACAGCCCACAGCTTCAGTCAAGGTCTGATATGCAGTGACTCAGAGTCCTAAAACAGTAAGCAGGGATTTAAATCTGTCATCCCCTTACATTAATATATGAAAATGAACCCTGTCATACTATCACTGTTCAAGAGGAAGTTCCCATTAGAGGCAATGATCTCCATCAAATAATTTTTGAAGGCAATGGAAAATTTACCTTAAACACCACTGGCAAGATTTATATCTTTAATAATGGCAAAAAACAGCATTGGATGAATAATTTAGAGCAGGGGCCGGCAACCTTTTTGAAGCTGTGGGCCAGAACCATCTGGCTGTAGCTTGAAGCAGACTGTGTGGCTCCTGTGGTGCATGAATGACAGGGTGGGAGGGAGTGCTTTTTTAGCACCCTGCCACCAGAGCCATGTAACTGGGAGCAGCATCCATTCTGCCACTGCTGCTCCCAGCTCCCCAGCTGCGGTATAAGCACAGCTTCCAGCTGGAGGGCCAGCCTGAGGGCCAGGCAGATAGGGGGTTTTGGGGAGATGTCAAGGAGCAGCAGCAGTGACCCTCTGGCTGTGAACTGCAGTCGCAAGTCTGCTGCTTCTCCCCCCCACCTGCTCCAGCTGCAGTCTGAGAGCACCTTCCACTTGGAAAGCAGCTGTGCTGTGGCCACCGTTCCCCCCACGCAGCCTGGCCCCAGCACAGCACCCCTCCAGCTGAAAGCTGTGCTCCCACCACAGGCTTGGAGAAGGGGAAAGGAAGGGGGATGCAGAGTGAAGGGGCAGCGATGCAGGGGCAGCTTCCAGAGCATAGGCCTGGTGCAGCTCATTGCTGCTCAACCCCAGTTTGGGCATGTGCACAGGAATTGCCCTGAGGTTCTGCAACCCTGATCCAGTGGCTCCACAGGCCACATGCTGCCAGCCCGATTTAGAGCAATCAGTATATTTTTTGCCTCTTTTCTATTCAAGGTTATATGTAAAGAGCTTGTATATGAATGTACCGAATTCTTCTCCAAGTATTTCTTAGACTGCAGATAATGCATGGTAAATTCCTCAATAGCACTCATTAGTCAAATCTTGAGATGTATTTAGTAATTTGTTCTGGAGAGATGGGTTGTCTCAGAATTACCTCAGATTTCTAAATGGAGTAGGGTCACTAGAACAGTATATTAATTTAAATATATTAATTAATATTCATAAAGATGGTTTGACTGCATTTGCCTAGCTCTGGCAAATAATTAGAATCTGGAATAGAATGAAACCTGGGAAAATTAGTGTAAAGCGATAGTTACTAGAAGTCAAGCCATTCCCAAGATGATACCCACTAATATATATAATAAGGTGGCTTACTACCCACTAATATATATAATAAGGTGGCTTACTTCAAATATTTTAATTCCAAATGTCCTTCATGACATCTTGCATTCAAATGTGCAGCCTGAATAGGCTGCATTGAGACAATGTTTGATAACCAGTTCCAATTCCAGTGATTTAAAGGCCAGGGATAACAGGCCACATACTAATTGAATTAGGTCCATTAGCTGATTTTAATACCCCCACACTTTAAATTTTAATACTATATCCATTTTATTGTCAGCTCTCTTCTGTAAGAAGAGAGGGTATGTTGCTTAGCACCAATACTAAAAAAATCCAGAGTGACTTTTCTCCACTTACCTATCTTCATCTAATAATAGCATTAAAGATCCTTTTAACTGAACTTTCAGGATGCTGTGCATTTTAGATCATTATATGCTCACTCTGCCTTAGTCCTTATTGTTTAAAACTCCACCTAAGTTATGCTAGATATGATCACCTCTATTCTTCACAGCTTTATTGCACTTGAGCATGCTAAGGATAGAGTAAGAAGTTACACTTCACATTCCCTTGCTTTGGTATGTCAGCCTTTGTGGATATTTAAATATTCAATTTTTGAACTAACCTTGTATCCACCTAATTCAAAACTACATTGTGTGCATCTGCTATTCTTTCAACATTTTTTCCAGAAGCTATTGGCTAAATGATGTGCAAAAAAATTGCATAATTAATAAGAGGACTGTAGAAAGACATTATCCACTAATAAAACTGTGATGGTTTCAATATTTAGACTCATGTGGAAAGTCTTATTATATTGATGGCGTAATTATGCTGTAAGACTTAACCACTAAATTATGGAAATATACGCATGAATCTTCTGAAAATCAAAACCCAACACCCTTCTCTACAGCTTCATTAAGACAACTTAGTTTTTGTTGCTTTTCTTCTTTGAGAACCTCTAGCCAGTTAAACTATGGTACATGTAATGATAGTGGCATGTTAGCTAGTGTACCAGAATAAGAACTGATTATAACCACATTGATTAAAATTATGAAGGCAGTATAATGAATACTTTTCAGCCTCTGATGATATTCTATATCATGTCTGCAAACGTGAAAATAAGTTTTATAGGATCTATTTCTCCATATATAACAACAGACCATGATGAATATAAAAGTACAGAACAGCCAGGAAAGGATAAAATCAGGAAGGCAAAGGTACCAGTTTGGATGCAGCTAGCAAGAGACATGACAGGCACAAAAACCAGCAAAAAACATGTCATATTTTAAAAATAAGAGGAAGACCAAGGAAATTGTAGATTCTTTACTGAAGGGGGAGGAGAAATTAATGGATTGGTGGACAATGCAGATGGGACTGATGCATTTACATCCTTTTTATTTCAGTCTGCACAAAAGAGGTGAATTCTTTGATGCAAATACAGTCGGCAGCAAGGACCCAAGTGTAGATAATCAGCTTAGAGTATGGAAAGAACAAATTAATATTACTTAGATGAACTAGATGTTTTCAAGTTAGCAAAACCAGGTGAGATTCATCACAGAGTACTCAAGGAATACTCACGTAACTAGCTACTATCTCTGAGAACTTGTAGAGGGCAGGTGAGGTCCTAGAAGACTGCAAAAGGGCAAACATAGTGCTCATCTTTTACACAGGGGAAAATGAGACCTTAGAGACTTGTAGACTAGTCCGTTTAATTTTGATACCCAGGAAAATATTGAAGAGATCTATTTCTAAGAGCGTGGAAAACTACAAGGGCGATATGTAGCAAACAGTGTGGATTTGACTAAAGTAAATGATGCATAACCAACCTGATTTCTATGACAAGGTGACAGGCTTCATGGATCAGTGAATACGATATACCTTGACTTTAGCAAGGCTTTTCACACCATCTCCCACAACCTTGTCATAAAAAGGCTAAAAATACGTTTTAGATAACACTCTTGTAAGGTTGGTGCAGAACTGGATTGGTCTCAAAGAGGAGTTATCAGTGGCTCAATGTCATAATGGGAGAAGGTATCAAGTGGAGTTCCCCAGAGATTTGCCCTGGGACTGAGGGTGTTCAGTCTCTTCATTAATGATTTAAACCATAGAATTGAGAATGCATTTAATAAATCTAAACCAAGCAGGGTCATGTAGAAGACACTTTAGAGGGCAAACTTAGGATTCAAAATTATCTTGAGAAATTGGCAAAATGGTATGAAATAAAAAGGATAACATTCAGTGAGGACAAAAGCAAAATAATGCATGTAGGATGGAAAAATCAAAGTAAAAAATACAAACCGGGAGCCAATTGTGGGGCCTGCAATACTGCAGAAAAGGGTCTCCGGGTTATAGAGGACCACAAACTGAATGGAAGTCAAAAGTGTGATATTACTGCAAAAAAAAGGCAATAGCATACTGAGAGGTGTTAACAGTAATGCTGTGGAAAATATTTTTTCCACACTATTCAATGCTGATGGGGCTCACTTGGGTTCATGTGTCTGGTTTTACACATCACACTTCAAGAAAGACATGGATAAATTGGATGGAGTCTAGAAGAGAGCAACAGAAATCGTAACAAGTCTAGAAAATATCACATGTGAAAAGAAGGTTGTAGAACTGGGGTTAACTGAAAAAGAGATGACTGAGGAAGGATTAGGTAACAGTCTTCAAGTACAAAAATTTTTCCTATAGAAGATACTGATCAACATTTCTCTGTGTCCAGAGGGGACAGGACAAGAAGCAATGGGCTTACATTGTAACAAGTGCCTTTACAACAGGCATGCTCTTTTCAGAGGTGGGTGGGAAGATACAGGCCTCTGTTCACTTCATTTTGAGATGAGTGAGGCCTGGCCTATACTTACATTTTATGACAGCAACGTTATAATGGTCAAAAAGTTTAAAATTAACAAAAGGATTTTTTTTTCCACACAGCATGTAATGGAAGTGTGGAACGCTGCCACCAGATGCTGTGGAAGCTGACAGTTTAGCCAGATTCAAAATGGGACTGGACAAATTCTTGGAAGAAAGGTGTATCAGTAGCTACTGAGCACAGGAATTAGGGTTACAGCCTTTGAATCAGAGCTTAAATGCCAGAGGCTGCAAGTGAGAAAGGAACAGCAGAAGAAATCCTGGTTATACCCAGTTCACTCTCCCTTTTGGCATAATGTAGGTGTAGTTATAACAGCAAATATTTTCTAGTGAATTACATGATTGGATCTTAACACATTTTCTCTTATAAAATAATTAAACTATACTATGTAGGTGAGGACACATAGCCCAATTACTATAGAATTTTTTTTTAAGGACATTTTTTTGTGTTCCAAGTCAAATCAACTGAATCAATTCCAAATCTGTGAGTCATTCAAGAACCAAATGTGGCCCTGCTACTGGCAAACATCATCCACCCTGGCCTGGGACTTGAAATGCTTCCAGATCTTCGGCAGGCATCCTACATGTATGCCCAAGCCCAAAACATCGGGGTTCAGATGCCCCTGAGTTTGGCTTGGCCTTGGCCATATGACTGCAGGAGCAAGCTAAGAAGGAATCTCCCATTTCCATAAAGTCAGCGCGTAGCCCAGATTCCCCCACCGGAAACTGGCCAGTGAGGTGCTAACTATGAGGCTCTCACAGGGAGTCCTATCCGCAAGCAGACAAGGGTGCAACCCTCCACTACACAGCGTCATTTAAACTGCATTACCTCAGTCAGGGTATTTCCCCTGCCACCTTCGTGGCATGGTACAGCAAAAGCCATG
>NW_017729008.1:19988350-19988933 GCF_001723915.1 Gavialis gangeticus
CAGCGTCATTTAAACTGCATTACCTCAGTCAGGGTATTTCCCCTGCCACCTTCGTGGCATGGTACAGCAAAAGCCATGTTATCTAGCACGTTATCATCTGGAATGCTCCACTAACTGGCATCTGTCAATACAAATCTTCCTTCCGAGGGATGAGGCAAAAGCAGAACTGGAGGTCCCACATCCGGTTTCACCATCACGAGCTGAGTCCCACTTCTTCCTTGTGGACCATGGCCCGGGGCAAAGCAGCTTATGTGGGACCCCACTTCCTGTCCCCTGGCACACAGATGCCAGGGAGTGAAAACCCTGGTGCACTGGACATGGGATATTTGATTAACTGGCATATATGATTAACTGGCCTCCCCCATTCCCCATGGACGCTGGATAACAGAGCTTTTACTGTATTTCCATTTTTTTCAATAGTAAGAAGCAACATGCCCCTGTAGAAAACCCCTGTTTTTCTTTTTTTAAATTTATTTTAAAATGCATTCTCTCCCTTTCCCCAACCATTTCTGACTTTTCTCTCCATCTCTATTCCCTATACATAAGTATAAGTGAGCTCAGACTTAGGATAAACTTTAAACAT
>NW_017729008.1:19988944-19989350 GCF_001723915.1 Gavialis gangeticus
TCTGAATCCCAGTCCCTTCCCTATCTTAAATTCCAGCCTTGTTTTTTTTTTCTCTCTCTCTCAGCTCCAGGCCCCGCTCTCTGCTAGTTTCCTGATCTCCTCCCAATTCCATCTTCCCTTTTCTGCCACCTCAGCCTCTCCTTGCTTTCATGCTATCCCTGCTGCCTTTCAGCCTCCCATGCCATCTACTGCCTTTTCCCTGCGACTTTCTGCTGCCTTTCTCTGTTTTCCCGCTGTCCTACCACCTTTCAGTCTCTCCTGCTGCTTTTCCTGTGATTTTCTGCTGTCTGTCTCTCTGTTTTCAGGCTTCCCCCGGCACCTTCTGTAGTCATCCCTCCCCCTCCAGCTTCCCAGCTCCTCCTGGCTGTCCTGCAGTTTTCTCCAGTAGCTGGAGCCTTTCTCTAGC
>NW_017729008.1:19994350-19997149 GCF_001723915.1 Gavialis gangeticus
CATCACAACACCCAAGTTAGGAACTCACCTGTGTGTATGCATAGGTGGGTGGTATGTGTGTGAATTAGTGAATAAATATATAGATATCATTGTGTGTGTGTGGTATATGAATTAGTAATCCATGTATGTGTATTGGATGTGCAGGTGTTGGTAACTGATTCTGTCTAAATTTGGTGGTGTAGCGTGTATGGGCTTAAACTGGTGATAGGTGTGCATGAACCTAGACTGGCTATTTTGAACGTGTGTGTATCTGAGTTGCTAGTGTGTGTGTGTGTGTGTGTGTGTGTGTGTGTGCATGATATACGAATTGGTGATCTATGTCTAACTTTTGGGGTGAATAGTGTATGTGCTTGAATTGGTGATAGGTATGCATATGCCTAGGCTGGTTTGGATGTGTATGTGCCTGAGCTGGTAGTGTGTGTGTGTGTGTGTGTCTGTACCTAATTGATTTGTGTGTTTGTATATGTGCAGTTGTACACCATGCCCTCCTGTCTAACAGCACAATATTGAGATCCTGAGCGTTGGCCTGACCCCTCAGGGCAATACCCCAAGCTAGCTGCCTACAGTAGGTGTTATTACAATGTATAACAGCTAGGTGGAGATAAGCCAATTTACAAGAATCAAGTGACCAATGCAAAATGAAATTGATGAGGGGAGCTGAAGCACTAGTAGTACTTACGGCCATTGGTTCTGTTCTATACTGGGCTGTCCTGTTTTTAAATCCTTTGTAACCTGTCCATATCTAAATAAGGAACAGGCTGCAAACAGTCCTATTTTTCAGTTCACTGGTGGAAATACATGTCAATCATTTGTCCTTGGGATTCTATTGGTTGTGTCTAAAGGTAGGGCAGTGCACAACCAGGAGGAGCAGGGGTCCAAGTAGGGTTACCATATGTCTGGGTTTTCCTGAACATGTCCTCTTTTTGGGTTCTCGCATTTCTGTCTATGCAGTTTTTTTTAAATATCAGCAAATGTCCAGGATTTTGCTCTGTCTCTGCAGCTGCAGGCGAGACACTTGCTTTGGCTGCCTGGCTCTGAATGGCGGCTGCTCACCCAACTCATCCCCAGCTTCTTCCCCTCCCTCCCTCCCTCGCAGCATCAGGGAGTGGGGCTCCTTCCACCCCATTTCAGTAGCCCTGTGGGGGTGGGGGTTGGGAAGGGACATGATGATGGGGCCCTGCTGTGACAGAGGTACAGGCAGTGACTGCCCACTGGAGCATTATTGTGGTGACTGCCACAGCTCCTCTCCTCTTCCTTCTACTCCTCCTCCTCTTCTGCTCAGGATCACTGCCACCACAGTGGGGAAGAAGGCAGCTGCTGCAGCTCTTGCCCAGCTCTATGGCTTGCATGCTCAGCTGGGACCCTTTGGACATAGGTACCCACATGCCCACTGGGCTGGGCTGGGCCACAGAGGTGAGAGGAGGGGGCTGCACCTTGGGGTGACTTGAGAGCCTTTCAAGGGTGCCATGAGGCCTTAGCTCTGTTGGGGGTGCAAACATGACTCACAAGATGTACCCAGAGTTGTCAGATAGGAATCAAAAGGTGTTAAAATCCTTCTGACCTGCTTGTGGTCCTTCTGAATCTGTTTCCCAGAGAATGAATTGCTCTATTCTGTTCCATGAGTTTAAAGAAAAAAAGGAGTGACACTAAGAGCTAGCCCTTTCCCATCCATGCCAGGAGTCTAAAAACATTGAGAACCAGTGCTCTGGGCAGCTCTTCATTTCTTTTCCCACGCAAGTTACCAGCAGGCCTTGCCTCCTCAGGGCCACTGGCTGCTTTCTCCAGAAACTCTTTTGAGGAGCACCAAGCTACTTCTGGAGCTGTGTGACTTGGGTGGAGAGGTGTAGGCAGTCAGGTCAGATTCACTTCCAATTATGATGCTCATAAATGGACTTGGCTGCCTAAGGGCAATTCTGTTCACCCATTCAAGGCCCTGAAAATCCATGAATGCATATGAAACACTATAATCTGAATCAGGGGTCAGCAATATTTTTGGCCAGAGTGCCAGAAACACCCGAACCTCAACCCACACCTTGACTTGGTGTGCTGGGGGAGGAGGGGAGCTGTGAAGAGTCCAGTCCATGTTGCTGGCAGCAGGTGCACGGAAAGCTGTAGGCAGATGGTGGAGTAGAAGCTGGGCTTGTGCTGCCCCAGCCCTTTCCCTGCCATGCGCTCCACTGGCCATGGAGCCCAGGCTCGCAGCAGGCAGCAGACGGGTTGCAAACAGCTGCAATGGAGTCCAGAGCCCCAGCCCTGTTGCATGGATGGTGGTGGCTGCACACATGCCTCTGTGTGCAGGGAAGGGGCCGGGGCAGTGCAGCCCCAGCCCCTCCCCTGCCAGCAATGAGCTAGACAGAGGCTCTGCAGACCCCAGTGCAGTGGCTTATAGCCTCCCAAATGCCTGCCACAGCTGGCCTGGGTTCTGGGCAGGCCTCTGCCACCCTCTACACCCTCTAATCTGGGGTGCTTGCAACAGGTGGCAGGAAATAGTTGCACTAAGATCAGCTGAGCCCTCTCCTGATTCTCTGCTGCCAGCTGCACATGCATCTCTGGGTAGACAGCAGGGGACAGGCCAGCTCTTGGGTGGCTGGGCCAGATCATTAAGCCATTATTTCATAGTTTCATAGTTTCTAGGATCGGAAGGGACCTGAGCAGATCATCTAGTCTGACCCCCTGCCATGGCAGGAAAGAGTACTGGGGTCAAACGACCCCAGTAAGGTGGTCATCCAACCTCCTCTTAAAAACCCCCAGGGTGGGAGCCTGCACCACCTCACTTGGAAGCTGGTTCCAGACCCTAGC
>NW_017729008.1:19997632-20000195 GCF_001723915.1 Gavialis gangeticus
GAGGGAAGGTTTAAGTTGGACATCAGGAGGCGCTACTTCATGGTCAGGGCGGCTAGAGTCTGGAACCAGCTTCCAAGTGAGGTGGTGCAGGCTCCCACCCTGGGGGTTTTTAAGAGGAGGTTGGATGACCACCTTACTGGGGTCATTTGACCCCAGTGCTCTTCCTGCCATGGCAGGGGGTCGGACTAGATGATCTGCTCAGGTCCCTTCCGACCCTAGAAACTATGAAACTATGAAACCCCTGCATCCAATGATTTAGTGACCTGGTTGTAAAAGACCACCAGGTTGGTCTGACAGGACCTGCCGCTGATGAACCCGTGCTGGTTGCCCCTGAGCATGCAGTTCCCTGCTGGCCCCTCCTGGATGTGTGCCAGAATAATTTTCTCGAACAGCTTGCCCAGGAGAAAATTTCTCCTCTGGGACAGGCAAACCTGTCTCTCCTGGGGAACAAAGAGAAAGTCCTGCTGGGCAGCTGCCTGCACTGCCACAGGCATCCAGTGCTCACCCTCTCAGCCCACCACTGACCAGAATGTGGCCAGGGCAGATTTCCAGGTGCCCAGTGTCTGTACTGAATGCTGATGGGGGAGGGGTAAGGTCCTTGTGCAGTGTGCACCCCTGGCTCCTATGCATGGAGCTGGACTGAAGTGAGACTGGATTCCAGTGGATAATTACTTTTTATTAATTTGGTACTCATGAACAAAATTACTACAGTCTGCATTCAATGTCATTAAAAGTGGAGAATAAAAGAGAATTAATAGTTTACGCTGATTCGCCAAGAGGCCTGGTGGCCCCACCCCTGGCTGTAAACTGGATGAGGAGGCGTCAACACCGACAAAGGGACTGGTGGTCCTGCCCCTTGCTAAGGGGATGCCCATTATTCTTGGGATGTGTCAGTAGGTACCCTAGGTACACTGGTGTAGCATACATTGGTACATAGTTTCTCCTCACTTTCTGAGGGGTGACTTTACCTCAGATTATTGACTTACACTGGTGTAAAACCATGTGGCATCTATCTTCTCTACTTTTGTGCCAGAGTGAAGTCAATTTACTCAGGATGTGGAGAAACAACCCATTTATTCCAATCTTTATTTTACCTTCTTCCACAAGGAAATTGTTCATATTATACCCAGACTCAACAACAGCTTATCAGTCAATTCCAGGCATTTTGAAAAGCCAAGGAAGAAACCCAAAACTAAAGTTTTATATTTCCTTAGTTTTTGCCTTAACTTGTCTCTGTCTCTTTCAGAAGAAAGGTTGTCAGAAAGAAAACTACCCTATTTCCCACTCGTCTTAGTATTTAGCAGGAATTTTAAATGATGATTTAAGTTTTTTCTTATTTTATTCTTCTCTGTGCCAGTTCTGGCAGTCAAAAATCATTTTGTTTTGAAAAACAAAAACAAAAACAAAAAAATCAGTTCCCTATTTGAGTGAACTTAATTTGCCTGGAACTTTAATTAATTGGTTTTGACTGCAGGAGACAAAGGACACAAACGCAGTTTCCGTTTCTCACATATGTCTGAAATCTTGTTTTACTGCTGTTCCTCTGAAGCAATATCATCTCAGTCTCATTGATGTCTACTGTACTGCAATTGCTGCTGTGTTAGCTTACTACAATTGCTACCCTCTCTCTCCAATTACAAGTGAAAACTATTCAATTGCAGTTAGGCTATTGTACTCCTGGTTCATGGAGGACCAACTAGCTAAACATCAGTTTTGTGACAAATACAACTAAACACAGTTCTTAAAAAAAGGCTTTTAACTTACCTAGAGATAAGTGGCCAGATAAGTATCTGGACAGGTAGGATATGTCACGACCTGGCAAGTACAGACTCCATCTACAGCTAGAACATTCTGGATAGTCTTAATCAATAAAGAGGAATTAAATCAAAGACGTATAGGTAACTGGGAAATTTGGTGAAGGTGCTGATAAACTACAAATTGACAAATACAACTTACTAAAGGTTGGGATCACTGAATACAACTATTTTACATTCAAGAAAGATCTTTTCAGGGAAATTAAAGAACCTAATTGTAATGATGAACAGGCAGTCCTCAACTGACAACGTTTTGAGTTACAATATTTCACACTTACAACGTTTATAAATTGAAACCCTGTTTCAACTTTCTGACATCAGTTTTTACTTTACAATGCTTGATCCAACGCCATGCCATACCAGTGAACAAGATCACTGTATTGCCTATCTCCCTGGAGAACATCTGTTCACACTTCCTTGGACATTTTCTTTAAGAAAGCAGACAAAACTCCAGAAAAACCTGCAGCCAAGACTCCTGAGAAGACGCCAGCCAAGAACACTTCAAAAAGTCCAACCAAGAGCCCTTCAAAAAGTCAAGCGAAGTTACCTCAAAGAAATCCTTCCAAATCAACATGATTGCTATTTACAATATAAATACATTAATGTAGCTATATACTCATCTATAATTGAGGACAAAATTCTCGGTTATTTTTGGTGAAAATAGGGTATCGGGCCTTGGTTCAGGTACCAATCCCCCATTTATAATATTGTTTCCTACAGGAAAATTGGTTCTGACTTAAAACGTTTCA
>NW_017729008.1:20005195-20007753 GCF_001723915.1 Gavialis gangeticus
CGGGCCTTGGTTCAGGTACCAATCCCCCATTTATAATATTGTTTCCTACAGGAAAATTGGTTCTGACTTACAACGTTTTAACTTAAGACACAATTTTCAGGAACCAATTGTGTCATAAGTCAGAGGACCGCTTGTATAAGGTTCTTGGGGTAAATGTGATATGTTTATTGGACCAACTAAATGGTTGGAAAACTTGTTCTTTGCAAGTTTTTGGGTGCAAACTACCTTCTTCAGGCACAGTGAGAGTCAGAGTGGTGAGTGGTGTGTGATCATTAGTTATAACATACCATTCCTTTCTGCAACCTATATGAGAAATCCTTAAACAATTGCAACCCATACTAGAAGACCCAATTCTTAAAAAGATCTTCCCAAAACCACCCATCCTAGCCTTTATATAAGCACTGAACCTTGCCAACCTCATCACCAGAAGCAAACTTCCCATGGCCCAAAACACACTGAATGGATCCAGACCACGCCAGGACAAGAAATGTAAACCTGACAACACATCTCCACCACCCCCACAATAACTAAATTCCAAAACAGAACCATCACCAGTCCTGGATCTTATACCTGCATCTCCAGAAATGTAATACATCTCATCCAGTGCACTAAATGCCCTGATGGAAAATATGTAGGAGAAACCAAACAACAACTGTGTACCAGAATGAATGCACACTGCAAATCTGTCAAAGACAAAAATACCCAATTACCTGTGGGTGCACATTTCTCACAAGAAAACCACTTTCTGTCCAATTTCTCAGTTCTAATCTTCGAAGGGAATTTACAGAACACCTTTTTCAGATAAGCCTACAAATTTTACTTTATGAATCTACTAGATACAAAAAAATCATGGACTAAATATAGACATTGGATTCATGGCACAATATAACTTGCCTAACACCTGATAATCCCAGGTGACGTCTCTACAATTTACCAGCTTCATTCCATCACCAGGTCACAATCTTCTTCTTCCCCCCCCACCCCCCAATCTCTCACCCCCTCTGATTCCTCAATGCCAGGCATTTGCATTTTTACTGACCTGAATTCCTGCATACTGGCTTCTATCCTATCCAGGACAGCACAATACAACTGTAGACTCTCCCTCTGCCGGAATAGGGGTATTTGTACCTAAAAGCTTGCAAAGAACAATTTAGCCAACTATTTAGTTGGTCTAATAAAAGCTTTCACATTTACCCAAAGAACATTTTATGCCTATGTCCTTAGACCAACCATCCCAAAAATATGGAAAACATCAAATTTTGCCTAGCTATAATGATGTATTATGAAGATACATTGCAGAAGAAGGCTGGAGAAAATCTAAAATTAATCAAGATGTGCTTGGTACATAGAGAGAGAAAGAGAGAGAGAGGAAGTAAGTGCAGTTTGTCTTACAAAAAAGAAAACTATGGAAATGAGAAACAGACAAGGTAGTTCCATGAGAAATTGCTTGTAGCCATTGTAATGGAAATAAGAGAGTGAATAGACTTAAACTCAAGAGTACATTAATACTTGTAGAAAAAGATATCAGCAAAGAGCAAATTAAGTAAGAAGAAGGCAGCACAGCTTCCTGCTAACAGAAGGGATAACCATGTGGTTTTGGTAGACATAAATGCCAAATTTACTTACATAACCCATGCACCTATTTGCCCCCCTCCCAATTGACCGTCTAAAATGGAGGCGCTGTCTTAAGCAGGGAAACTGATTTTCTCAGAATAGAAGCATGGAGGAGTAGAAGCATGAAGACACTTTGCTGCAAAATGTCTGCCAGAGTGTTCTCAGCCACTGAATTTGGTTCTTACATTTTAATCTGCCAAAAATTGCTACCAGTTTGAGACTATCTATGAAAGGGTTAACATTTGGCAGCACCCCTCCTACTTGCTGCTTACAGGGGAAGCTGTCCCCACCAGGCAAACCTCAGCAGGGGTCTGGGACCAGGAAGGTGGGTTAAACACCCTTCCTCTTTTCAAACTTAGTGCTGGCTGCAATTGTAGACTACAAATCCCAGAGGCACCTGGAAACAGGAAAAGGAAGTGATGAGCAGCCCTGCAGATCCCTGCTGCTGCAATTCTGGACTGCAAATCTAAGAGACCTCTGGGGGAGCAGGAAGAGGAAGTGAACACACAGCCATAGAGCTGTGCTCAAGCTCCCTCTACCCCCCAGACAAAGGTAAATGTCTGTTCATTTCTATTTCAATATAATCTGTGCAGTTTAGACTAACCTGCAAAGACTGAACTGATTCAGCCTTGGGCTTTTTGACTGTCTGTACCTAGCCTGGGAGCATGAGATAGGCAAGAATATAAGGTAAATCATTTTTTAATAGAAAGGGCAATGGTCTCAAGTTTACAGCAAGGGAATTTGAAGTTAGTTTTTTTTCCTAATATCTTTCTCACTAGGATTGTAGTAAAGCACTGGAACAGGTTACCCAGAGAGGTTTCAGACTCTCCACCCTTGGAAGTTTTTAAGACCTGACTGTACAAAGCCTCAGCTGGGATGATCTAGTCGGGGACGGTCATGCTTTGACTAGATGAGCTCCTGAGGTCCCTTCCAACCTTCATTTT
>NW_017729008.1:20007792-20009016 GCF_001723915.1 Gavialis gangeticus
ACTTGCCATAACCTTTTGCTTTCCTTTTCTCCTCTTACTATTTCCTGTTCTGTCTGATAAATCAAGTATATTGATCGCCATTTATGATCTTTTTTCTTCCACATTGAATTTCTTGTCATCTTCCATCGTTCCTAAATGATGTTTCATTTTTCCTTCTCCATTCTTCCCCTAATTCTAACTGCAGTTTTCATTCTTCTCATACTAACATTCTTATGCAATTACTCATACACTGCATTTCTCAATTTGGCTCTTTCTACCACTTGTCCTGATGCTCTTATAATATGGGTCCAGGTGAGTTACTGCTGACCCCTGCAACTGCAAAAAGAGTGTTTCAGAAGGTTAAGCAGATAAGGCTGTCAATGTCATTCTCCATATGCTGATGAGTGCATGGCCTTGCTAAGAGCAGCAGTGGCAATAGGACACAATGCTACTCCTTGATGTTAAATACCATATACAGGTCTGGTTAGCTAAGTACAAAAGAGAGATCAACACACAAAAAAGGAAAACCAAGGGAGAGCAACAACATCAACAAAACAAAGATGAATGGGCTGGATACATTGATCTTTGAAAATAGCTCTGAAGAACAAATATGCAGTAAATATATGTGGATAAATAACAAGGGATGCTGAGGAGGGATTATGACCGTCATCTATAAATACTTGAAAAGTCAAACATCAAGAAGAAAGAAGAATTGTTTCAGATGGTCCCAGGGGATGTAACTAGGACGAATGGGTTGAAACTGGACAAAGGAAGTCTTCAACACAGTATCATGAAGCATTTCCTAACAGGTGATTAGACTGTAGATTTGTCTCCCCAGGGAAGTGCATGAGTCTGAAACAAAGCACCTACACGTACTATAGGCAGTATAGCTTCTTCGGTAGACAACCTAGATGACCTACTACATCTTAACCATCTCTGATTTCTATTATTCTATTTTAATCAAATCATCTCTGTATTAAGGAAGAAGCAATGATTCAATGAAACATTCATCCATTCATTTCCTTAAGTGCCTGATTACTTATATTTATCATAAATATGTATAAATCAGGTAGGTAAAACAATGACTCAAGTGAACTGTTCTCAGAATGATTAAACTCCCTTTCCATGCAGTGAATCTGTACAGGATCTGGTAAACACATGAGATTGCTGACAAGCGATTTGGAGACAGATTCATTCTGAAGTCAATGCCAGACTGGGCCAGAGTGGACCTGGGCATTGCCAGCA
>NW_017729008.1:20014016-20018603 GCF_001723915.1 Gavialis gangeticus
ACAGGATCTGGTAAGCACATGAGATTGCTGACAAGCGATCTGGAGACAGATTCATTCTGAAGTCAATGCCAGACTGGGCCAGAGTGGACCTGGGCATTGCCAGCAAAATGTCAGCTATGCAGTTCACTGAAGGGCCCTGGGCTAGTTATTGGAGATCTTGAAAAGGGTGGCATTAGCTGCCAGGGGAACATTAACATGAAAGCCACTTTCAAACATCTGGCTTTGATTCCTGATGGATTTTAAAGCAGCCCTCTTCTAAAATGATAGCAGTTGAAAACGTTACCTGTCATCCTCTATAGGTGACTCTCTTTATGTTTTTAACACTTCTCATGTCATTGCACTCTTGTATCAGTGAGGATGCATCAGCTGTGAGGGTATAATCCTTGCTGTATAATACACCTCATGTGGGGCTTTGAGACAGCTTTCAGCTATATGGTTACATGTGATTTTTTTTACCTCAATAGATAGATCCCTGTCTCGTTTAATTCACAAGAAGGTTCCAGTGAGATAGACAGCTATCTAGAATTTGTTATCTGTTGTGTGGTCTCATGCCACATATAAAGTGTACCTCCTGCACTTAACAAGGCAGGGGTTCTGGGGACCTTATACAGTCCAATCTCATTGAACATCTAAAATCTGCAAAGAATGACACAAAACTGCCCTAAACAGTCCACTGAGTAACACTGAAAAGTTTTTTTCCCTTTATTTGACTCCTTGTGTAGAATGTGACCAATTAAATCACTATAAAAATACACAAAACTTCACAACTCAAGGTAATATTGAGTGCCCATAGAATCAGATGAAGTGTTAAAGGAAAGTAATTATTGACAAAGACAATATTGACAAACTAATGGGATAGTGCAGTAGTGAAAATAGTGGGAAGTGCAATTAGTAATTTAAAAAACACATAGCCATATGATTTAACTGCTGAGTTTGAAAACAAAGTTACTTTGAAAAAATATCACTTAGAAAATTGTATTTCTTTGTAACATTCCTCATCAAATCTCTAGTATTTAATCAGAGTGCTGCTCTTCAAAAACAGTGTCCCTTGAGCCTTTACTAGCTGTCAGGCTAGCAAAATGCTATTAAAAAGGCTCTTTTCAGGCCCTGAGCTATTAAGGTAAACACTCCAAATGCACATTCTAAGTACATAAGATGAGGCACTCAAGAAACATTGAGAAAACTGAATGATTCCTCTAAGAGATCATTGTTTAATCATCTTGTGCTGGATATTGTTTTTTCTCCCATGTGACTGACAAAACCACCAATACCAAAACCCTGAAAAAACAGCAAATCATTAAAGACTGATAGAATAAGAGTAGATGCAAGTTTTCAGATTGCTTACATGCCAGAAGGTCATGGATCCTGGCTCTACTTCAGCCTATTCAAGATAAATGTCAGCCTATAGCATAGCACCAATCTCATCTCTTACTTCCCTTACAACTTGGCTTCCATGCTTCTTTGGGAGTTGGGCTGCAGATTGAGATAAGGAGAGCACAAATCTATTAAGATGGCAGTACATATCCCATAATACAAAGTTATCTTTGATGGATTTGCTTCTCTTTCTCTTCTGAGGCCATGCAACATGAGGGAAATTCTGCAAGTCTAGAATTGATCGAACTCCTGTGAAGAAATCCAGGAAAAGAAAAGGCACAATTCTTGTTCTCTCTTTTTCTCTTTTCTTGCCATAACCCACAGACTGGGAGCACTCTACTGTGGTTACTAAGTCATTATCTGTTTCCAAACACACCTACTGCACTAATTAAAATAGTATTCATTGAAAATGTTTAGGAGGTCTACACTTGTTATAGGAGGACTAATAGGCTGTTGAAATAGGGCTAGGAAAATTTACTCCGGTAAATATTGTTGTAGAAGTTAATTCTTTTCTTTGCCTTGGTCTCTCACTCTCTCAACAACAGTGGCGAGCTCTTCACACTGTCTGTCTCCTTTAAAATGTTTTGTGGCTGATTCAGGCAGTTTTAATTTGAAGTTTTTCTTTTCTATCACAAGGTCCTTCCTTCTTCCTCTTTTTCATAGGGTAAGGCAGAGGGATTCCAGAATTATGAGCTTATTGAAGAGCTCATAATTTCATATCTTTTCCTGCGTCTTTCAGCTTGTTTATAACAGCTGGTGTGCATTGGTATGACAGCTGTGGCACCCGGGGGCTGCCATGACATCCCCTGGTGGCTGCCCTGATCCTGCCTGGCTCTTGCCCTTGCCTCCCAGGGTCTCACCCTGCTTCCTCACTTGCCATGCCTTGTTGTTAAAAGTAATGGGGGGAGGCTGCGGTCTGAGGCTGGTGACCCTACAACACTCTCTTTTTTTTCTCTCTGGTTCAGTTCCTTAGGTCCTACTTGCCCTTGGGCTAAATTTGTGACCTTCTTCTGTGCCTACAGCCACACCTATGCCTTGCAGGTGTTACTGGTTAGTCCTTCTTAAAGGGCACCTTGTCCCAGTATACCATGTGGCCTCCTCAGGCCTCCAAGCCCTTGTTGGGATCTCAGTCTTCCTGGCTTCTGCCCCCTTTTTCTAGCTGGGCTCCTGTAACCTAGGCCCACTGCAACTAGTCTTGGCTTATGAGTTCAAGCTCCTGTACCCTACACAGGCACTGGGGCCATGACTCTTGTTTTGCCCCTCTCAGGCTATGGCCCCTGGCCTCCTCAGCCCCAAGTCATCTCTAGCTTACATCTTGCCCTGGCAGGGGTCTAAACCTTAGTGCACGCTTCTGGCACCCCTCTTTTGGTCTCTTCATTTAACCCTATTAGCCTTACCTGGGCCACCAGTAATACTACAGGCCAAAATAAACATACAATAACAACGTATGTATACTGCCTGCAACACTTGTCACTCCCAAACTATAACATCCCCAGGCTATACCTGCTCTCCCCTTTGTGAGCTCATTTCCCTGAGGCTGCTTCCTGCAGTCTGCTTCTCTGTAGGAGTTCATTCCCCTGCCTCCTGCAGAGTCAGACTGCCTATTTTAGTTTCAGGGACAGGGCTTATGTGCCTGGGAGGCCCTCCTCCCTTCCACTAGCCTGCCTTCCCCTCAGCCTGGCACAGGGGTCTATGAACTCTCAGTCAAAGGGCAACCTGCTCTCTTACTGTTTTGTCCTCTTAAAGCAGTAGGGGCCTGGCTCTATGGTAGGGGTCCCTTCTGCCTAGACCAGCCACTTCAATCTCCACCTCTCTCACCAGAGTTTCTCCCCGTCCTTCATTTTGATTCCACTGGTCAGAGCTCCCCCCTGCCTGTAATAGGCTTTTGTCCAGATGTCAGGGCCTCTGATTATGTCCTCACACCTGCCCCCTGACCCCCACTTTTAACATCTTCATCAATGACTTGGATGAGGGGTTAAAAAGCACCCTGTTCAAATTTGCTGATGACACTGAGATGTGGGGGGATGTGGGCACGCTAGAAGGGAGGAATAGGCTGCAATTGGACGTAGACAGGTTACAGGGATGGGCGGATGAGAACAGGATGGGTTTCAACACTGACAAGCGCAAGGTGTTGCACCTGGGGAGAAAGAACCAGCACCATACCTACAGGTTGGGGAACTCCCTTCTTGTCAGTACAGAGGCAGAAAAGGATCTTGGAGTCATCACTGACTCCAAAATGAACATGGGTCGGCAGTTTGGGGATGCGATCAGGAAGGCCAACCACACCTTGTCATGCATCCACAGATGCATCTCAAGCAGGTCCAAGGAGGTGATCCTCCCCCTCTATGCGGCACTGGTCAGGCCGCAGCTGGAGTACTGCGTCCAGTTCTGGGCGCCGCACTTCAAGAGGGATGTGGACAACATGGAGAGGGTCCAGAGGAGGGCCACTCGCATGATCAGGGGGCAGCAGGGCAGGCCCTACGAGGAGAGGCTACGGGACCTGAACCTGTTCAGCCTCCACAAGAGAAGGCTGAGGGGGGATCTAGTGGCCTGTTACAAACTAGTCAGGGGGGACCAGCAGGCACTGGGGGAGTCCCTGTTCCCCCGAGCACTGCCAGGAGTGACCAGGAATAACAGTCACAAGCTGGCAGAGGGTAGATTTAGGCTAGATATCAGGAGGCGCTACTTCACGGTCAGGGCGGCTAGGATCTGGAACCAACTTCCAAGAGAAGTGGTGCTGGCTCCTATCCTGGGGGTCTTTAAGAGGAGGTTAGATGAACACCTTGCTGGGGTCGTTTGACCCCAGTACTCTTTCCTGCCATGTCAGAGGGTCGGACTCGATGATCTGCTCAGGTCCCTTCCGACCCTAGAAACTATGAAACTATGAAACTTTTAGCTGAGTAACAAGGCATAGGTTACAATTGGTCTAAAGCTGGAATTTAACATAGTAAAGATGGTTGTGAAATGCAGACTAGGATTATTGATATGATAATTTAACATGAAATATCTAGAGAAAGGGTTTAACAAATAAAACTTTGACCAAAGTTTGAAATAAATATTTAATCTAGGTGGAAACTCATAGAGAAGCCAAATATCTCAATGACTGTTATTGATGAACTATCTGAGGAGTTTCAATGTTTAGCTGATACTACTGTCTACGATGCTGTGGAGGGTAACAGTCTTTCATGTGCTCTGATACACAAAGGGCCTAAT
>NW_017729008.1:20023603-20030774 GCF_001723915.1 Gavialis gangeticus
AGCTGATACTACTGTCTACGATGCTGTGGAGGGTAACAGTCTTTCATGTGCTCTGATACACAAAGGGCCTAATATGAAATGACCATCTGAAACCAGTGTAAAGCTTCCATCAATTCCAGTGGTGAAGTTGCTATGTCCAGCGATTCTCAGCCAGGGTGTTGGGGCACACTGGGGTGCCTCCATTGTTTTAAAGGGAATTGTGAAGAGTGAAGTGATAAATGAGGTTTAGGAGATAAGTAGATAAACTAAGCAGATAAGGACAGGCTCAGGCTTGGCCATGCCTTGCCAATTCCCCATTCCCATTGCTGAGCCCTTGTATAACGAATTAAGCACTATAATATATGAATTAGTTTTTGAAACTGGGTGCTTTGAGTCCAGTGAGGGATGCTTCAAGTCCATAAAGGTAGAGAATCCCTGCCCTAGTCCCAAGAAATACTCCCTATGTTCTCCCAATCAGAAAGCCTATTGCTCTGCTGGGCCTTTGCATGGGATCAATAAGGAGGCAGAAAATAAGAAACTGATTGAGTCAGATCCGTACAAGTGAAAAAAATCTTTAATATCTTACTACAAAAGGACTTCTCATGGTAGTAATTTAGGTTTGTTGGATAGTCCTTTTAGGGCCTGTGCTGTCCCAGGGGAGCAGGCAGGGAAGGGTTAACCCAGCCAGTGCTGGTGGCTGCTCTTCTTTTGGCTGAGGGTGCCCAAAGAGCAGCAGTGGTGGAGTCCATGGCCAGGCAGGCAGGTTTATCCTTCCCTGCCTGCTCTCCAGGGATAGACAGGGTGGTAATCCACAAGTAAGTAAGGGGGACAGTGAGTGGGGATCTGGGATGCTAGGGTGGATGAGGTGGGGGTGTTAGTAGGCCCAATTTGGGCCAGCAGGGGAGGGGAGCTGGTGGGGTGTTGACACTAAGGAGTATCCTAGAGTGGCTGCGCCTTGGTATAACTCAAGCTGGGTAGCACGGAGCGCAGAGAATCCTGCCTTGGAGTGGTGTAACTTTGAGCCATGTAAGGAGTGCTTAAAACTAGTTTCAAGTGTTAATTTGTGGTCAATCCAGGGGTTAAAACTTCAGGAACTACCCAATATTACTGTATAACAAGGCCCTTAGAGGTTTTATGTATTTCATTTTAACAGAACACATACCAAATTATAATGAGGTTTGTTCCATAGGAGATTTATATAAAGACTTTTGTCAGACAGAAGTTAACTCTCATTGTGAAACTTTTAGCAAGATTTCATATCTTAATTTTTCTCTTCTTTTTCCTTTTCAGTCCTGTTCTGAATTGCTGTTATTCACAGAAGATTAAATATTTTATCTTTCTTTCTTGGAAGGGATGTTCAAGAATAGGGGAGGTTTTTTTTCTGAAAACTGAAAGTGTTTGTGACCATTTTATTTTATTGTAACACTAGAAATTTCAGATCCTAAAGGAGGAGCTGAAACCACAGTATTTTATCTCATCAAAAATGTTAGCTATAAAAAGATGGTAACAAAAAAGAAGTGTTAAGCTATATGATAACTAGAAGAAACAAATGAGAAAAGGCCTAGCTTTTTAAAAGGCTAAATCTAACACAGCAGTCAACCTGAGAAATTATGCAAACCATTCTTGGTGTTGTCTCATTACCCAGATCCCTGCCACAGTGCAGTTCAGATGTCTTCTTCCTCCTCCCTTCCAGTCATTGACAATGCACTCCAGTTACCTGAGTTGTGCAAGTGCTACCTTCAGAGTACTATACCATTGGTTATCTGCTGCTTACCCAAAGATATGGCTCAAATGACATATCTCTTCTACATTTCAGTATCCAAATATCCATCCTTCTCCCTCACGCCTTCTCTCCTTCAGCTTCTTTAGCTCCATTTCCCAGTCCTACTTTCACCCTTCTATAGTTCCCACAAGTTCCACTCACATTTCTTCCCCTCTCCATCCTGGCTTTCCTGCTACCTCTGCAAGCACAAGTTCAGATCCCACATCTATCTTCCCCACTTTTGCTTCCTCCTCTTTAATTCCAGTGACCTTTATCCAGACTCTGTCCCTCCCTGCATTTCCATCCACTGTACTTCCCACACCCATCTTCACCACCTCCAACTTCATGACTAGCCCCTTTCTTCTTCTCTTCTCTTCTCTTCTCCCTCTCTTGCCCACTCCATCTTAAACAGGATCTCAGCCACCCATTGGCTTTTGATATTTTCATCACTCCACATCCTCTTTCTGATAGACGTGTGGATCTCTTTGATTCTGCTTCCACAGCTGTTTCAAACACTGCCTCTCAAGCCTTCCTTGCGACCAGAACAAGATGAAGCCGGTGGGTTTCTCTTTTCTCTCTCCAGCTGCTTCCCCCATTCTCTCTCTCTCTCTTGTTCTCTCTGTCTTTCTCTCTGTCGTCTTTTCTCCTGTTCTGAACAGCCCTGCAGCTGACTCAGCACTTCTTTCCTACTCCATGGGAAAGCATTTCACCCAATTCCTCTGTACCTGAGTTTTCCTTTCATTTTGATTCCTGGGTCTACCCTCTCCCATCAAAATAAATAAATGAATAAAACCAAACAAAAAACCTTCCATTTTTATCCTCGGTGACTTCAACTGCAGTGCTGATGATCTATCTGATTTCTTTCAATCCTGGCAGTTCTGACTGCGTTTCTCTAATTGGAAATATAAATATATGGGAGCCCTCCAGTGGCCAAAATAACTGCTGAGGGCCTATTTCTTTAATTGTTTATACAAAGACTAAACCAGGAGCAACAGCATTTGAAGTTAGTATAAGGGCTTGTCTGCACTGGAAAGTTATGTGTATAGCTTTAGGTTTTTCACCATAATCTGCTTTGCATCCATACCTGCAACACTATTTGATTTTTTCCATCTAGCATTTTATCTAGCTTAAACAAATTAATTAGTTTGAGAAGAAACAGGCCTGGATTGAGAAGTGAGTCTAAATTTTGTGTGGGACCTTTTATCTTAATTTTTGTCTTAAATTAAACAAAGTGTTCCAGTCCTCTCTCTGCTACCCCACACTCGACTGCTTCACACCTGGACCAGCCTGCTGGCTTCCCTGTGTGCCCTCTCCGGCCGGGGGGTGATCTTGACAGGATGTCATTTCCCTGTTTAAAGGCTGCTACATGGCCAGGTGCAAACCTTTGCTCACATCGCTGTAGTCAGTCACAGCAACCATGCCCCAGGCTTCTGTGCGGTCCTGTCAAGAGTTTCCAGGCTTTCTAGCTTTATGCAGAGGTGTCCAATGCCACATGAACAGGAGTCATCAGACTGCAAAGACGTATGACCAGCTAGCAGAACAAATCAGGGAGAAGGTGTACTCCAAGCATATGGCCCAAGAGTGCATGGGAGTTGAGAAGATCTGTCAGAATTACAAAAAAAAGAAAAAAAGTAGAGGGGAGGGAGGGGGAAAGACCCCTGTTAATGTTCTCAGTACCTGCTCTTGGTTGTCTGGTAGAATCTCCTCCTGGTCAGGTCACTTGCGTGACTGCTAATGCTTCAGTCAAAGGGTGTGTACAAGCATTACATTTCAATTGCCCTACATGAGTTTAGGGAGATCTAAATGGCTGGTTGTACAAACATTCACAGGGTTTAGGTCACCCTAAAAATGATGCACTTAATCTCAAGTGAGAACTAACTTTAGAATGGTATGGGTTAATCTGGCCTAGTGGGTTGCACAGGTCCCCAACATAGCCCTACAGAGCCCAGCCATTCTCCACAGCCCTGGGGCTATGCTGTTTTTACTCACCCAAACCTGACAAGGCTATTTTTTACCTTCTTGACCAGCACAGCTCCAGACTGGGCAATGTCTTTGCTAGCCCCCAGCTGGACTTACTTGCCTGTGGCTGCTTGCACAAAAGATTGTACACAGCTTGAGTCAGGTTTAGGCAGCTCAAAATAAGCTGCTTACCCTGTGCCAGGTCTTCTGAGCACTTGTTTACCCCAAACTGTCTAGCATTTACCAATCTAAATGGAATAGGAAATTATACTTTGAAAGTAAACTCAATTTAATATTTTTGTGCAATGCAGAATACTGCTATATGGTAGCCAATTACACTGAAAGTATAAGAATCCATTTGACATAAAGAGAGCATTTTCACATTTACCCCTTTCAACTCCACTTAAGTTAGATCCAAGAGACATGAAAAATCTCTGACCTCTAGGAAAAATTGTGAAGTCAATAACTTTGTGCTTTAGGTTACAGTGTCTTCAGCTGCAGTTCAAGGTAATATGCCAGAGAGTTTGCTATAGGACAATTACTGTTCCTTAAATAATACAGAAAAAAATAATGTTACATGTGAGAAATAATAAATTAAAGAAAAAAAGATGCAGAAGTCAAAGAATACTGTTCAGCTTTTGGTCACACCTGTAATTTAATACAAACAGAACCTCGTTTACTAAATATTTTGTGTCCCCAGTAAAAACTGAGGTGGTGAAGAATTTTGCTACTGTATCTTTTATCTACACATTTCTCTGTAACTAGAACACATATAATAATGATTTGCAACTTGGAATGTGCAAGTAAGTGGGTTGTGGAAAAAAACGCAAATGTATAAATTTGCCTTGTGAGGGGGATCTCCTAGGAGCAGGCCTGCACAGAGAGGAAAAGCAGTACTCTTTCTTTCTACAGTGATTTAAATCTTTTTCTTTTTTTTTTAACAGTTGCTTGAATCTCTACCACAATTCACTTTGGGCATGTCTACACATTCATTAATGCACAGTAGTTACTGTGCATTTAGTTTAGTACTTGCTTAATGAAGTCATGAATGGCATGTGCCCTCAGCGGCTGGGGGGGCATGGCAGCAGCGGGACTGTGGCAGCAGTAAGTGTGGAGCTCTCACAGACACCACTGGCACTGTCGGCGGTGGCGGGGGTGGAGGTGGCAAGTGCCAACCAGGGGTTGGCGGCCACCCACAGGCACTGCCAGCAGTGTCAGCAGTGGCCAGTGGCAATTGTGAACTGCCCACCAACACCGCTGGTGGTGTTGGCGGTGGGGTGGCGAGCGATGACCACCTGCAGGTGCTGCCGAAACTGTTGGCAGCGCCTTTTTGCAGGGGTGCACCGCCATGCTCAGGGGGTGCACATGCACCTGCGTGCACTCCCGGCATGTCACCCCTGAATGAAGTACTAACTAAATATGCTACAGTTACTGTGCAGTAGTGCCAGTGCACAGTTTTTTAGTGATGCTTACTGTGCAGTAGTCAAATACTACTGCACAGTAGCATATTAGCATGAGTTTTATCCAGCATGCAACTGCGGAGAATTATTAGGCTACTGTGCATTAAGCGTCTTGTGTAGATGTGCCCTTTATGAATTAAAGTGAAACCATACATTTTATAGGTGAAGCTCTGTCAGCATTCCCATCTGAAGTGCTCCTGCTTATGTAACCTCTTTACACTTTAAAGGCAAAGAAAAGAAGGCCTTAGAGAGGCACAAGCTTTTGCAGGTGATAAAATAGGCTGTCCCTTACGAAAGCTTATGCCTCTCTGAATTAGTTAGTGCAGTGGTCACCAACCAGTGGATCTCAATCCACTGGTAGATCTTGGAGCCTCTTGGAGTCGATCTGGAGCTGGGGTGGTGGGCTGAGTGCCTGCGTGCATGCATGCATGTGCCCCAGCCCAGCACATCAGTCCATGGGGGAGGGAAGGTGTGGGTATTCGGTCGAGACCCGCGCAGTGAGGCATCGTGCTGCAGAGACAGGAGCAGGGATCAATTTGAGTGGGGCCCTGGCCGGGTGCGATTTACATGCTGGGGAGGCTCACCCCCAAATAATTTTACCTTCTGGGGGGGAGGGATGGTGACAGCACATGGTAGATCTTAGGTTGCTTTTCAATGCCAAAGGTGATCCTCTACTTTAAAAGGTTGGGGACCACTGAGTTAGTGTCTAAGGTGACATCCTGCACTGCCTTCTGCCTGACTTCAGACTAACACATATAACTACCTCTTTTTGGTCATAAATTAAAAATAGGTAACATGTCTTGTCAGTGCAGAAATGTTCCCAATAATAACTAGCACATGGTCTAGTGTTCTTTTAAATCTCCTGAGAGAGAGAGCTTTTAATCTTTTTCATGTCCTGGTTTTTAACAGGATGATACACATCCAAAATTTGGTTCTGACGTTAAACCTAAATATAAATCTAAATATTTTTCTTTCTGACTTCCATCATATTACTCTTACTTATTCACTTTATATAATAATTAATCTATAGTGGTTCAGTAGCGTTAGAGTGGTGCTGTAGCTGAGAATACCCAGGGAATACAGGAGAAGCCAGGTCTAACATCTCCCCCAAGTATACAGTTGGTGCAATAACAAATACTACCACAAAAATTGTTTCTTGGTATTTTACACATTTTAAATCCCTTATGCTTCTCGATCACTGCCTAATCAAGCTGCCCACGTTCAGCTCTCTAAGCAAATCCTCCCATCTTTGTTGCTCTTCTCTGAAATCCTGGTAATGACTGTCCAGAATTGTAGGCAATGAATCAGGTCCTGATCTGAGCTGAGGAATGTTTCTCTCACAGCTCAGTGCAGGACACAAAAGAGAGGATTTAAACTACTGATTATTTTGATAGAGGGACCCTCTGGGTGTTGATCTACTCACTGGTGTAAATTAAATCTGTGTTAATTTACACTGACTGGAGAAAGCCTGAGGGAAGACTTGAGCAGCTGGGGATTTATGGAGCATAGCAAGCCTTGCTACAGGCAGTTACATCCACTTGAGGACCCTCTGTGCTGCAGAACGGGGTTGGGCATGTTTGGGGACTGGGATCTGGGGCCTGGGAATCTGACAGCTGGCTGATCTCCTTACAGACTACTTTCAACTACAGCTAACAGAGGTTGCCGCTGTGGACCAGTTTTGTAGCTCCAGAACTGCAATGTGGGTATAAAGACTGATTTCACCTGTCCTCACACCAACCCTTCCTGAACTGCCCCAGGTACTGAAAGGCCAGCCTGAAAGATCTGATCCTCAAAAGAAGATATACTGGATTGTGTCCAATCACAGCTCCCACTCCTCCTGTTTCACATGGAGACATGTCTACTTTTGTAAAAAAAAAAAGAAAAAAATAAGTGATTCCAATAGCTGGATTCTTAATTTGTTGCAATCAGGCAGCTTCAATTTGTTTTAATATTTACTTATTCACAATTTTTTCAAGTGTTTAAATCCTACCTCAGAAAGAATGCCTGAGCA
>NW_017729008.1:20035774-20038607 GCF_001723915.1 Gavialis gangeticus
AAAACAACCCCAAACCCCCCAGCAATTTCTCTGGGGTTAGAAATTCCATTTCAAGTGTCAAAAGCTAATTTTATTTCTGTTGCAAATGAATTTGAACAGCAGGTTCTCTCACAGTCTTTCTTTCTCGTGTTTCCTCCTTCTTGGCATTTGGCGCACACTGCCTGTTTCCAGCATGTTTCCCTTCGCACACAGATTTATTCCACAAGGAAGTGTTGCATTTTTATCCACACATGTAACTGGTCAATATACAGTAGTACTAATGACGCTACATGCTAATAAGGAGATATTTCATAACTGCACAAGTTATTATGAGTTCTATTCAAGTGACACAGCTCAAGACAGAGAAAAAACACTATTAAAATGAGTAGGCACAAAACACCAATTACAAAATAATCAATCACTATACATCAGGCCAAATTATGATGAGAGGACAGACACTATCTATCATCCCTTCTTCACATTTCAGACATGTTAAAATTGCCTAGCAGAAATTAATTGCACAGGTCAACCTTTATGTTCCAGTAGTGCAACTGAAAACAAGAGTTCTATTTTTTTAAGAAGGGAGGGACAGAAATCATCATGTTCATTATAGTTTAAGTTCTCTTCTACTCCATGCTCTATTAAAGGAAAATGCAGTAAACTGAAAAAGCAAAGCAAGAATATGGTTCAATATCTTAAAGTTTGTTAATGAAAATGCAAAAGAGAAATACTTACTAATGCCCATATCCCAACTGAGATGGATTCAATATTATCTTCTGGAAGTTTTTGACATTTTCATTTGCAAAGGCCCCACCTACTTGCTTGTTTGAAAGCAACAACCAACACATGAAAATACTAACAGTCCTTATGTTACATTAATATATTAGAATATTTTACAAGGAGTTTGACAAGAGATTTGATTCGGGTCTTGCTTCCACCTATATCAGCCAAGAGCAATACCGACTAAGGCAACATAATTTCATGGAATCATAGAAAATTAGATTTCAAAGGGGCCTCAGGAGGTCATCTAGTCCAACCCCTGCTAAAAGCGGAAGTATCCCCAACTAGATCATTCCAGCCAAGGCTTTGTCAAGCTGAGCCTTAAAAACCTCCAAGGATGGAGATTTCACAACCTCTCTGGGTAACCTGTTCCAATGCTTCACCACCCTCCTACTGAGAAAGTTTTTCTTAATATCCAAAGTAAACCTCCCTTGCTGCAGCTTGAGAGCATTACTCCTTGTTCTGTCATCTGTCACTGAGAACTTTGTAGCTCAATCCTTTTTGGAGCCACGCTTCAGAGAGTTAAAGGCTGCTATCAAATCCCTTCCCAGTCTCCTCTTCTTCAGACTAAATAAGCCCATTTCCCTCAGCTTCTCCTCAGAAGTCATGTGCCTCAGCCCCCTCACTATTTTCGTTGCCTCTGCTAGACGCTCTCCAACCTGTTCACATACTTTCTGTAGTGGGGGGCCAAAAACTGAACATAGTATTCCAAATGTGACCTCATCAGTACAGAATAGAGCAGAATAATCACTTCCCTTAATTTGCTGGCAATACTCCTACTAATGCCGCCCAATATACTGTCAGCCTTCTTGGCAACAAGGGCACACTGCTGACTCATATCCAGCTAACTGCCCACTGTAACCCACAGGTCCTTTTCTGCAGAGCTGCTACATAGCCAGTCAGTCCCCAGGCTGTAGCAGTCCATGGGATTCTTCCATCCTGAGGGCAGGACTCTGCATTTGTCTTTGTTGAAACTCATGAGATTTCTTTTTGTTGAATCCTCCAATTTATCTAGGTCATTGAATCCTAGCCCTACCCCTCCAGGGTACCTGCTACACACCCTGCAGCTTGGTGTCATCTACGAACTTGCTGAGGGTGGCCTCAATCCCATCTTCCAGATTGTTAATGGAGATATTGAACAAAACCAGCCCCAGTATTTCTCCCTGGGGCACTCCACTTGATACATTGGCTGCCAGCTAGACATTGAGCCCTTGATTACCACCCATTGAGCCTGACAATCCAGCCAGCTTTCTATCCACCTTACAGTCTATTCATCCAACCTGTACTTCCTTGGGGGAGGAGGGAGCTGAGAGCAGGGGATATAGCCACCTCTGCAGTACCAGTTGCTGCTCCTGAATTTCTCTTTATAAAGTCATAGATTTGCCTTTGAATAAGGGGTCGAGCAGAATGGATTTTTGCCATGGGAGGCACAGTTCCTGGCTCAGTAATATATGGGGTGGGATATGAAAACAAGGCACCACAAGCAGCCCCTGGGGAGCCCACACCACATGGCTGTTACAGCTAGCTACAGAGCTAATAGCAGAGTAGGAGTGGCACTTGGGAGGAGGGGAGGGGAGGCGAAGAGAAGGGCAGGGCTATAACTTGGGGAAAACCTGCCAAAACATTTGGCCACCACTGCTTTAGGTGGAGTGCATTGGACTGGGTATATCTAGATTGATCTATTCTCTGTTTTTTACTTTCCCTGGCATCCACCACCATTGATTGAGAGATGCCAGATGATACAGCTCTGAGGCTAGGGACAGACATTACACATAAACTGGTTTAAGTAATCAGAAACTGGTTTAAACCTATTACAGAACATAAGTTCAGTGGATGTAAACCAGTTTTAAAATGGCTGAAACTGATTTAAGATAAACCTGGTTGAGTGTAGTATCAGACTTAACTGATTTGGGTTAAATCTACCCTCTGCCAGCTTGTGACCGTTATTCCTGGTCACTCCTGGTAGTGCTCGGGGGAACAGGGACTCCCCCAATGTCTGCTGGTCCCCTCTGACTAGTTTGTAACAGGCAACTAGATCCCCCCTCACCCTTCTCTTCTGGAGGCTGAACTGGTT
>NW_017729008.1:20043607-20053504 GCF_001723915.1 Gavialis gangeticus
TCATAGAAGGCCACCAGGTTGGTCTGACAGGACCTGCCACTAATAAACCCGTGTTGATTGCCCCTAAGCATATGGTACACCCTTGTGAAAAAGTTGGCTTTGGAATGACCTTTGTTATACCCGTGTCAATATATATCTAACCTTTCATCCCATTTATTTGCCATTTTAATTCTTCAACGTGTTTGTGTTTTGAAGCGGTATTTTATAATCTTGTATTGCTTTTAGTTCTTCTGTGTAGCATTCCAAGCACTATAATAGAAAGGGGGTGCAGTATAAATACAATTATTGGGCCAAATCTTGATTTATTTTTTTAACCCATCATTTAAAAATTAAGGCACTGAGGAGGTTGCCAATTATTTATATAATAATTTATTATTATATATTATAATTATTTATATAATATTTATTATTATATAATAATATTATAATAATATAATAATAAATATCCTCACTCTCATATGGGAGAACTCACAATGCCAATTTTAAAATCTTGATAGCAGTTAAAATATGTAGCTACTAATAAGATGGTAGCTGAAGCAAAAAGTAAAATGACTCGTACCTCTGCAGAGGAATAATCATGCCTGGGGACTGGTAGGGCATGAAGGCATTTGGGGCTGAATCCAATTGTACTTTACACACCTAAATGGCACATACGCAGCTGTGTAACACAGCACTGGGAACTTACACACAGTTTATGATTCAGCTCTCAGTACACAATCATATACACAGCCATTGAGCAGGGCTGTGTTCAGGCCAGGCCATTATATGTATGAGCTAGATGACTCCTGAAATTGCAGCTACGCAATCCCTATAACTTGCAGGTATTAGACACTGGCAGAAGAAGATGAGATGGGCCCTGTATGTTGTAGCCCTATAGCTTAGGGAGTAGGAGACACAGGTCCTAAGCTCTCCTTACTGAGTGATTTGAACCTGTATCTCCTGCTTCCTAGCATTCTCCTAACCACCATGCCACAGGCTAGGAATTATACAGACCATCTCCAGCCTTCCCCTCTAAGCTGGCCTGCTCAGCATGCAAGGGAGGGAAGGAAGGGAGGAAAAGAAGAAAGCAGGGGTGAGGATCAGTAAGATGGACACTGCCCTGGATAGGATAGGGCCATGGATTCTAGCTGGGACCTTCATCTCCCAATGAGGCAGAAACTTCCCCATTGCTCTCTATCCATTTTGACCAATGACTGTTAAATGAGAGATGTGGTAGGGCAGCCTCAGCAGGAAGGCTGGAGAAGTCTGGATAATACCTAAGCTTTGCTGGGAAGTAGGAGATGTAGGTTCTAGCCCTTTCTCTCTGCATGGCATAATACCTCCTGGGCACTGAGGACAGCACTGTGTTCATTGGGACTTGCTGCCCCTCTTTAAAAAAGTGTTGCCAGTAAGCATATACATAGAACGGTACAATCACAAGAATGTTTCCATAGTGTTACAAACACAAAGATGCCAACCATTATTTTACAACCATTTCTAGGGGGAAAAATGGCAAACTGGGATTTCATTAAAGCATTTAAGCACAAGGCCTACCTTAAAGTAAATATACAGCCCTCTTATTTCAAGTACATCAATTTATTCCAGAGTTCTGGATTAAAAGAGACATTCTAACTAATGCTTACACTACTGCCAACCAATACTCAAACAGTAGAATAGAATTAATTAAATCCTGACCCCTTCAGCACGTCTAAAAGTTCATTAAAGAACCATAGTTACTGCATGTTAAGTCTAGTATTTGTATAATCAAGGACTAAATTAATGTGCTGTAAATTAATGTACATGCCTTTTTAGTGGCCCTGCTGTGCAGTAGCCTAATTATAGTGCACAGTAGCATATTAGCATTCCTTGTGCTGTGATGTGCTACTGTGCAGTATTATTAGGCTATTGCACAGTTAGTGTCTTGTGTAGACACTAAAAGACCCCTTTTAAATCAATGGGATTTTGCCATTGACTTGAATGCAATTAAAATTTTACCCTGCATAGAGATAAATGTGTGAATAACCCATCAAATGATAAAAAGCAGATTTCTGTGGTACAAGTAGCACAGCCACTAAAATGATTACTTCTTGCAGACTTTTCTTTTACATTATGGCAGGCTAGATGCATAATGGCATTGCTTTTATGGATATGGTCTCTCTTAGGGAGGTGAAAAAAGAGGCTAATATTGGATACAATATGCTAGACAGAGTTGTGTGGCTAAATTAACTTAGTTGATTTATTAAGCATTCCATCACGTTCTCCTCCCACAGATATGAACAAGCCTTCCTATGCTTGTATTTTTTTTCTCTACAAGGCTTAAATCCTTTTTATATAAAGTCATTTCTTCTATACATAATATATTTGTAATGGATATTTTTTATGCTTTTTCAGGTTCTCAGCAATATACTTTCATTTCTATAATAAATATCTATAATAACTATATCCTGGACACTGTTTGTCATTCCTAGGACCGCTCTTGTATATACCATTTCTAAAAAAGCTGTTTACAGACTAAATTCACTGTACCTCAAATCCTTTTATGGTTATGTTTTATAATGAAGTCTTATAACCAATAACCTTCAATTATATAACATTTGTGAAATGGAAGAAAGCTATGTGGTTACCTTTCTATTTATATATACAAACATTTTTACAACATGCATTTCAGAAGGATTTTAAGTCTGTGGACCTACTGTACAGACTAGAATGGTGTGTTGACATAACAAGGAGATGGGAAAGGTCTATCAAATCACTGATCCATGAACATAGTCTCTAAACAGGTCTTGACAGATCAGGGTGTTGACAAGGTACTGAGGCAGGCCTTTCCATTTGAAAGGTAAAGAGCAGAGCACACACACATAGGCACACACAGTTTGCCTTTTTACCCATCCACAATACTTCATTTGTTTTTGTGTCTCAATGATCTGTGCATGTAATGCCAAATTTAGCATCATCTAGGAATTAATGGCTGCCATTTTTAACATCTTTTGGCCACATGGATCTTCACTCAGCTGTGAAAATGGAATTCAGATCTTTTTACTTGCAATGAACAGAGCAATGTGTGGCTCAGAAGAAAATGGCAGATATTATGGTACCATTTTGAGATTGTATAAAATTGAACTTTCAGATTTTAAGTTATATAGGGAAGGGGTCAGGTTGCATTATTTGCTTGTACAGAATGTAGCACAATGAAGCATAACTGGAGCCTCTGGCCATTACTGTAATAGAAAAAATAATAAATCGTCAACTCCAACAAAACTGTACTGAACAGAGGAGCAGAGGCATAACATGATGCCTGAGTGCCCTGGGCAGCAGTACCACATGGGACAGTCACTGCCTGTGCTGCTGTCAGCACAGCAGAGGCTGGTCAGGCAGCACAGATGCTTCTATATTTTCACTCCCCACTGGGGTTGGCACCTTGCACTTGTGTCCCACTCACTTCTGCCCCCTCCTTTGTTATACTACTGCAGGGAAGACTATAGCCAGTGAGTCTCAACAGCATCCTACTGCTGAGCAAACCTTTGTTTTTTGAATTGTTCACTTTGATGAGCTTGCTGTCACTTCTACAGTCAAGGAATAGTATATGAGATACCGTGTGGTCACAGCTTTGGCCCTTATTCAGCTGCATTCTCAGCAGTTACACAGAGCTCCCAACCAACTAATTCACAACATTTCACCTTGCTTGTCCACTCAGCCTCTGCTAGCTTGTATTAAAAAAGCTTCTCCCTACCCCTCCAGGGAAGCAAGAGTATTGTGAATTAATTTAAACAAGCAAGTCATTCTCTACAATTTTGCTATAAACTAGTGAAATTACATTGTCAATGACAGACCCATGCTAAACTTATGCAACTTTAACACAAGTCTCAACAGCCTAATGTAACGTTAAAAGACCTGCAAGAATAGCTCAATATCCAATGAGCATCTGATGAATGCAATGTGTGGTATTACCCTTGTGTTACTGTTTACAAAAGTTACCTCTACAGATGTCAGACTGATGAAAAAGAAGAGAGGAAGAAAAGATACATTTTCCCAATGATTTGACCTCCTTTAATGGGGACTCTTCTTTGCTACAATTTGTGTATTGATTGAACCCTTTATCAAAATTTATTTACTTTCCAGTGGGTACTTTGTGCTGATTAGGTGAGAGGATTAGTTTCCTTCCTGCTATTTATAACACTGCTAATGATTTTCTTTGGTGTGAACAACTCCTTATTTATCTTGAGATGTTTTTCTTGATAGGGACAAAATCAGGACAAGAAGTCTATTGCAATTCATTTCACATGGTACAAAAGATTAGCCCATTTCCTTAGGGTGACCATACATTTTAGTCTCACCAGGCTAGGCCCGTTTTAAACACTTAGGCATCCTGCTGGTTTGGTCATATGATTGCTTTTCCTTTGTTTTCTGTGGGACCCTCCATCCCAGCCTTTCTCCCAACATACACAATACCCTCACTATCCAGTGCACTCAGCTGAGGCTGGAGCTCACATACAGCTGAGCAGCCAGAAAGCAGGGTGTCTCATTTTGAAACCAGGGAAAACTGGACACCCTACATATGCTGCAAATGGATCTTCCCAGGCAGAAGTCCTTGCAAACAGTGACCACATCTTTAACAATGACAATGTTTTTAGGTTTGCTTACAATTTAGACTATAGCTATAGCCAGCTAGTTTTACTTCTGTTATTAAAACTTGGTATACTTCTAAGAAATGCAGTGTTTACACAAGTATTTACTTTTTGATGCACCTTCTGACAACATTACAGTTCCAGAGAATACAACTGACCTTTGATTCACAATAGTTTGACTTTAGGGATGGTTATATTCTGGAACAGGTTTGTGATCAGATGAATTAGCTTTTCTTCTTGAGGAACACTGCTTTATATACAAATACATTTGCTACTACAGAAATTATGGCGAGTCCCTATCTATTGGTCAAATGTAAACGTTAATTAATCATTTTAAATAACTTTAAAAACCTTCAGACATGACATTATAGAGCCTTTCTGCCTTACTTAAAAAGTGCTTTCTCAGCTTCCAATCCACTCTGCAATTTACAGGGACATCAATATTGTATAAGGGGAAAGCATGCAACCATGGTTTTCACTGAAGACTTGGCTCTGTCCTGTCAGTGTGCAAAATAAGCAATTATTTGTTTGAACTTTATCTAACTTGCCTCAGGTACTTAGCATAATGAACCAACATTTCTTTCATACAAATGCAACATATTATCCTGTCAAGCTGCATGCCTCATATGAATGCTAGTTTTAGTTTTGCTCTCAGTGTCTCTTGCAGCCAGCGTGATGTATTAAAATTACAATGAACCCATCTGCATTTAGCTTTTACATAGAAAAATATTTTCACAATTGCCATCTGGCTCTTCATTAATTTCAGATAATGGTAGCAATGACACATTTGTAATGGGATGTCCTAATGCAATTCGATTAAACTGGAAAACATAATGAAAACATATAGCAGATTTAACATTAAAAATGTACTTACCTTCATATGTTCCACTTTCTAGGAGAGCACCGCTTTTCTCCAACTCCATAAAATCTTCAACAGTGATGAAAATATAGTCCACACCAGGGACCTCCCCCTCCTTATGTGGCCTTGTGGTGCCTGATAATGAAAGAAAAAAGCACATTGTTAAGCACGTTAGCTGCAGTTAAATGCAGACACTAACAGAGGTGCATCAGACTGGTTTGGAAACCAGGGCCAGATGTTCTAGGTCCCAGATTACAAAGTTCTGGCTAATGAAACTATTATTTTGCTCTGATTTTTGTGCTGTTAGAGAAACTATTACTGAGGCCAAACACTTGAATGTAATATTAGTTTTCGTTATATGTATTTATGAATACCACATCTGCTGTAGCTTCAAATAAAAAGTAACAGTTATTTAGTTTTAATATTTACAGTGTCAAAGGCTGCTTCTGCTAAATACAATTTTTATTTATTGTAGTTTCTGTGAACAGGATACATTTTAACAATATATATTTACTACATGAAGCAACAAATCTGTAACTTCAGATTTTAAGGCGCTTCTGATTATAATTCTTGTTTTGATTCCACTCTACCATCAACATTCAAAATGAAAACTCTGTTATAGTAAGGTGGCAAAGTTAAGGATGTTGGGATGCTCCTGGTATTTATACCTGACTCTCTTTCAATATGTTTTCATTGCTCTTAGGGGAGGGGGAGGTGTCAGAGTGAAATCCCACATCTAGAAAATGGACAGACAGGAATACTCGTAACTAGGATGGATTGATGGTATATTTTTTAAGGTTACTCAATATGGATACATTTGACCCCAAGATTTTCTATGCACAAAGGTGCAGAAAATGTAGAAGAGAAGCATGTCCATCTCAGCTGCCCCTGAGCTCTACAGAAGAATGTTAATCATCATTCAAAGATAAGATTTGTCATGAAGAAAGAAAGAACTGTTTTTTATTAAGTGACCAAACAGTAAAGCCCCTATCTGACCATGAGCTCTTGTGTTGGGAGACACCTATGTATAAGATCATCCTGAGTCTTCACAGGTTCAGGAAATGCACAGGTTGGACTAGGAAGAGTCAGGGCTCAAAATACAACCTTATCATGTGTTCATGTGCAACAGTTGCAAATTACTAGACTGTTGTGATCTATTAAAGTTAGTACCAGTTAGGCCATTTTGCATGTTCACTTGCAACAGTTAGAAGTCATTGGAATATAGTGATCATTTAAAGTCAGTATGCATTAAGAGAAAACTCTTACCTGAAAGAGAACAACTTTTGCAAAGCCACAAGTGCATGTAACACATGCTAGGCTGCTTGAATGTACTTCTGCTTGTTTTAATTGCACTTAGTGTTACTTTAAACACATGACACCACCAGTAGATACACAGTGACAGAAACAAACCTGTGCGCTGTGTTCTATGGGGTTTATTAACTCTAAAGACTATTGACACTAGTAGCACTTTCTGAGTTTTCTGGTTCTGATGGAAAAAAAGAAAAAAACATGGATTTTCCCTTTTGCAAGAGAAACCTGTGTATTTTGCTGTTTTGCAAACAGCTTTCTGCAGTCGGGCAGAGTTCCAGTCTGCAAGGGCTGGGAGGGAGTGGGAGGAGGGCGATCAAGCGGGAGGTGCCACGTGCATGTATGTGCCCACATGGGCACATGGATGCCAGGCAGCCTGGAGAGCAGCTCCCACAGCTAAGTTGGGGGAGAGGAAGTGAACAGAGGGAGGGAGTTGGGCAGGGCTGGGGCTGGTTTTGCTGCCCACCCAGGTGGTGTGTGGGGCTTGGGGCCTGAGGCCACAATCTGTGGCTGTAGGGCCCCAGCGGGGGGCAGGATGGGGCTACGGGTGGCTTCTCCAGGTGGTGGGGGAGTCTGGCCAGCCCCTTGCTGTGGTGCACACTCCCAGAGGGTAGGGGTCAACTGTGCCCCCCAGATCTGTGCGTGGAGCTGGGATGGGGCAGGCTGCCTGCTGTGGGCTTGGGCTTCTGCCCTGCTTCCATCCCCCGGGGCCTCCGCAGCCCAGACGGTTCTATCCAGCACTTCAGGGCACAGCAGGACCATGCAGAAAAGCTGCTTTCTGCCAGTTGCGATGTGTAGGGGGTGCATAGGGGTGCACATGCACCCCCTGAGAGCACTGGTGCACCCCCTGACTGGCCACATTCACCACTTAGGTGATTGGCAGGGGGGGCAGGCAGGTGCACTGGTGCCCCCCCTGCAAGCACCAGCTGATTGCTGCAGCTGCTTCCAGAACCAGCCTCAGCTGCTCCCGGAAGAGGGGCTGCAGCATCACAATCAGCCGTTGTGTGATCGGCCACAGGGGGACCCTCCCTCAGCGGGACTGGTTGTGGAGGGGGCCACATGCTCCCGTTGACTAAGGTGGCAACAGTCACCCATGCTTGCCACTGTGAGCTCTGTGCTGCCCTGGCGACGGGTCCCCTGTGCATGCGGCGGCAGTGAGGGGACCTGTCATCACCACCCTTGCTGCTGCTGTGCATGCAGAGGATGCATCACCATGGCAGCATGGAGCTCACAGTGGCAAGCATCCTGCATGGCCCCACTGTTCTCTGCAGAACTGGGTCACACCCACGGGGCTGCAGAGGCCCCAGGGGAGGGCAGCAGGGCAGGAGCCCACAGCAGGCAGCCTGCTCTGTCCTCACCCTACACACACATCTTGGGGGCAGAGGTCCCCCCTCTCACCTGGGAATGCACGTAGTGGTGGGGAGCTGCCCCCACCCCCAAACCTGCAGCAGGAAGGCAGCAGGCAGGGAGCTGGGTTCTGTTCTACTGCAGCAGCAGTCACCTCCTGCTGGGGCCATAGTCTGCGGAACTCGGTCCCTAGCCCCATAGCCCTTGCAGCTAGGGGCCCCTTCTGGCAGGGCTGAGGGGACAGGTAGCTGTAAGGGAAGTGAGGGGCATGAGCAGCGCCAAGGTGCTGTGGGTGGGGATGTGAGGGGCACCAGTAGGGCTGGGGGGGGGAGGATGTGGAGAGGAGTGGGGTGCCTTTCATTTTAATCATAGATTTTGGGGTTTTTATCAGAGAAGTTGAAATTTTTTATCAGAGAATTCACAACTTCTTATCAGGGAAAATGAGGATCCATTGTAATGACCCGTGTATGGACCAAAGACTGTAATCTCTTTCCCATTACCGTCCACAAAGCATGGCTCTTATCTTCTACTCCACTCCTTAATATTTACCACTTTTTCATCTCAGACAGTACGTGCGTGTCCACACATGCAAGCACATGCACTTGCAGCAGCTCAAATAGAAATGTCCTGGCCCCAGCAGTATAAAAAGCCTTGGCAAGCAGCTCAGGGCTACTAGCTCTCAGGAGTTTCTGCAGCCCAGCCAACTGGTACCTGTGGACACTACCCCTTGTGCCAGCTGGAGTGCTGAAGCAGCCCTGAGAGTTCCCTGCACGCTCTACCCACTGCAGCAGTCTGGCAGTGGGGGCTGTTGCCTGGCTGGTGACCTGCTGTGCATCTGCCAGACTTGGATGGGGACTGCAGAGCCAGTAGAGGCATCTGCCCCTCTGGGCCAGCTTCCAGTGGACTGTGGTTGCAGGGTTAGCCTTTGTACGACACTACTGCTATTTATGCCCCCTGCCCAGCCACCTGGGCAGCTATCACCTGGAAGATGTTCTAGGTGTAGTGGCCTGCTTTGAACTGTCAAAGCATGTCCTCCTGGCCCCATTTGGAGGTCAGCCACAGCCAGCTGGGTGTAAGGTGCCAGCTCTGAGCAGGCAGGGTCTTGCCACTGGCCTCCCTAGCAGGAATTCTGGTGTTCCTTATTGGAAAACTGAAAAATCCCTGATAAAAAAAATCCCAAAGTCATTCTGTAAAATACCCCCAAATCCATGTTTCTCCACAAGTAAAACAAAAGATCACTATAAAGAGAGAGAGAGGGAGTGAGACGGAGAGAGCGATCAGTTGGATAAAGTTTTATTGATATAACTTACAGTGTTAAAGCAAGCCTTTTCTCATAATAATAAAGTGAACTCTAAATACGTTTCATGAATTTATGGATACATGTTCCGCTGCACTCCCACAGGGCGATGGCCCCCACACAAGGGTTTTGGCTCCCCCAACAGGGGGTTTGACCCTCTCACAAGGGATACGGGCCCCCAACAGGGTGTTCAACCCCCAAACAAGGGGTATGGGCCCCCATCAGAGGGTACAGCTCCCCCAACAAGGGGTTCAGCCCCCACACAAGGGGTATTCCCCCACAACAGGGGGTTCAACCCTCAAACAAGGGGTACAGGCTCCCAAGAGGGGATCCAGCCCCACAACAGGGGATTCATCCCCCCACGCAAGGGGTACAGCCCCCCCAAACCAGGGCCAAATGGCCCTCACAGGGGCTACCACCCCCTGGAAAGGACCACATGCCCCACCCCAGCCTCCCAATTGCTGCTCCACCAGGCCCCATCC
>NW_017729008.1:20053515-20059646 GCF_001723915.1 Gavialis gangeticus
TTTTTATACTTTGCTTTTTTTAGACCCCTGGATATCCAGGAGTCTAATTTTCTCAGTGCGGGGAACATTTTTTTGTTCCCGCACGTGCCTGTTGTCCCACCTCAAGGGGGTTTGTGGTGGGGCAAGGGGCAAGTGCTTGCTTGTGTGGACACGCCCTACTAGTCTAACTCCACGATAACATTTTTACAGAAATTCTGTGGCTAGAGGTACTGTCTTTTAAATAGGACATAAGACTGAGTGCCTACATTCCTGTGGCCATTAAAAAAAGTGGCATTTTTCTTTAGATTAACACAATGCTTAGGATAAATTCAAGCTGGGGTGTGGAGGCAGGGCACATTTTAATTAGAGTGGTTCCCAGAGAACTGTTCTAATTAAAACACAGCAGTGTCACATGTATAAGCCTCTACACATTTAAAAATGGCTGCAGGACACCTCAGTAACCATTTTTATACCCGTGGGGGCTTATACACATGACACTGCAATGATGCTACAGTGATTAATTAAGTCTGCTCCAATGTGTTCTACTAAGAAGGCATCAATGTATAGACACCCTCAGTGGTCAGTGTCTGGCATCCCTGAGGACTGGGGCACAGGTTTATTTACATACATTCTGCACATCACGAAATAGGTCTAATTCTCTTCTTATATTATTATTATACTAAAGTAACAACACTAATCTCAGTGGATTTTCTCTTTTCTTTTTCTGGCATAAGGGAATAATCAAGGCCTATGAACAAACCCTTGAGTATCCATGGATTAAAAAAAAACATATCTTATAATTTATTCTAAGTGCTTTGTTAATATTATAACATGGTGGGGGCAGCATTTTAAGCAGTCTGTTCATATTAACTTCTTGCTCATTTTTTTGTAAGCACAGAATATTTGTCCTTATAGAGAAACAAACCTTAACAGGAATTGGTTGCTACTGCCTGAATTCACTCTATAATAATAATAAGTTAAACATTACGAAGAGGCCAGCTACCATTTTGTTACCATGGTAACAAGGAAAAAATGTAGGATTCCAATTCCCTAACAAAAGAACTTGGTTCTTTCAGCCCTAGGAGGATCAAAGACAGCAAGACAAATATGCATGAAGGATATTTATGACAACTGTAGGATTGTGCACTTAAGCTATTGGGAATGATGTCTCTTTTACCATAGTTTCACAGAGTCATTTCACTGCCTTCAATTCAATAATTTCCACTGGGGAGGAAGGGAAATTACACCAGCCCTGAACAGAATCTGGCCTTCAAACTTGCAGTTGAAAGCATTCTTTGAAAGTGTTCAATCTGCTCTTCAGTCTGTTTCTTCCAGGCCCATTGCAGGGATTGTTTTCAGTTCTGAAATGTGTGGGTCAATATGTATTTACTCAGGAAAGCTTGGTTCAGTTGTAGTTTGTTTTTCCAGTGCTATTCTGCTTTAATCAATTTTTGAAAACTGTTTTACAGTCTGACTGATGGAAACCTTCACAAAAGCTAATTATACCCTACTAGCTTAGTCTGAAGCAGAGCCCATGTTTTGTGCTCTAATAAGCAAAGTGTAAAAAAATCAGTTGACCAAATGCAGAATGAAAAATCTAAATGGATTTAGCAGGATATGTTGCCATGCACGTAGAGTTTGAAAACAAGGAGAAGGATATAATTCAGAAAGGGTTCCATTATTATTCGGACAGCCTCTATTTTCTTAGTTCCAATACTGCTCATGACAAATTAATCCTTGCTGGGTGATATAACCAGCAAGCAACTACCATATTTCACTATATTTCCAATACAACAGTATGGCAGCTGCTCTGCGCTGGCTACCTATTTACTATAAATGCAATTCAGGCAATCTTTAAAGCTTCAAATAATTTGGGACCCAGCGACCTGAGAGACTTCCTCTCTTGTCCTGTCATAAGAGTTACTGAAAGATCAGATGGGGTGCTCTTGCTGTATGTTTGAAGCTGCTAAGCCTGGTGGTGAAATGTTTTCAGAAGGCCTATGCCCTTTGCAGACTGCTTCTTTTGAAGGCAAGTTTGGTGACTCCCAGAGAAAACTACTGTACTTACAACATCTGACTTACAGATAACATGCCACTGGTGAGGCAGACAGGGAAGGAAGGCCACAATGAGCCATCTACATTAGAGGCATTTGCAATTTTGCAAATGTGAGTGTCCACATGTTAAAGCTTGCCAACCTATAAGTGCCCTCTCAGGCTGTGTCCAAACAAGCACAGCTGTGTGGTATGTGGCTCCACAGACACATCTGCGGGGACACATACCACACAATGAGTTGTTCTCCATGCTGCAAGGGAGCAGTGTGGAGGGTCTTTTTGACCCCTGGATATCTAGGGTCAAAAAAACCTGTGGAAAAAAAAAAGCAGAGTGGCACATGCACAGGCAGTGTGTACCACTCAAAAGCAGAGCCAGGCTGCCCGGAACTGCATGGTGGCTAGGTAAGGCTGCTTGGGCCAACCCAGTGCTGGCCCCAGCCTCCGCTACCACCGCCAGAGTACCTTGCCACATGCCAGAGGGCATGTGGCATAGGCATTCCTGAGGGAACCAGATGTTCACATGTGGACACAGCCTGAGCTTGAGTGTCACTTTAGGCAAGGGTTAACTGTGGGCCATACTACCTAACTCCTGTTTGGGTAACTTCAGTCTGCTCCATAGAGATAAAACAAACAATCTTCAGTTTTCTAGCATCTCAGGATGCACTTCTTCCAGTCCCTAGCCTTCCCTGTCCCTTCCATTCCACCCCCAACAGAGAGCACAGATAAAGCCCAGATGTTTTGGCCCCTAGTCATGGTCCTGCTCATCAACCCTCTAGTGGCAAATCAGAGCTGTGAAGGCAAGAAATGGTATTAACCCTTAACACGCAATTGCTTACAGCATGTTCTAAATGTAACACTTAACATTTCACGTATTTAATATGGTTTCATAGTTTTATAGATTAAGAGTCGGAAGGGACCTAGTAGATCTTCTAGCCCGACCCCCCGCCAGGGCGGGAGAACAACAAAACCCCAAAACAAGAAACGGGACTCAAATGAGTCCAGCCAGGTAGGCATCCAGCCTCTTCTTAAAGACCCCCAGGGTAGGGGCCAGCACCACTTCCCTTGGAAGTTGGTTCCAGCTCCTAGCCGCCCTAACTGTGAAGTAGTTTTTGCGGATGTCCAATCTATACCTCCTCTCCATCAACTTGTGCCCATTACTCCTTGTTATGCCAGCGGGCGCTAGGGGAAACAGCGTCTCCCCCAAACCCTTCTGGTCCCCCCTAGTGAGTTTATAGACGGTCACCAGGTCCCCCCTCAGCCTTCTCTTGTGGAGGCTGAATAGGTTCAGGTCCCGCAGTCTCTCACTGTAGGATCTGCCCTGTTGTCCCCGAATCATGCGGGTGGCCCTCCTCTGGACCCTCTCCATGCTGTCCACATCTCTCTTGAAATGGGGCGCACAGAACTGGACACAATACTCCAGCTGTGGCCTGACCAGCGTTGCGTAGAGGGGGAGGATCATGTAACTGGACACAATACTCCAGCTGTGGCCTGACCAGCATTGCGTAGAGGGGGAGGTGTAACATGTAACTTTACCCTTTAAGACATGCAGTCACTATGGCCCAGCTTCACAAAGAGAATTGGGAGTAGTTTCAATATTGAAACTACTCCCAATGCTCTTTAAGCACTTTATTGAATAAGCCTTTAAAGCACAATGCACAAACAGTCCCAGTAGTCTTCTCCTCAGGACAACCAGTCCTGTAGAGCAGCCACTGCTAACTTATCTTCCAGTCTCTGAGCTGACTTGTTAAGGCAAAACTTAATTCTTCATGTAGTATTGCATTGCGCTGTACAGATTAGACTGGATATTGAAGAAATACTTACTGCCATTTTTGTCCAATGGCAGTGCAGTATTTTTGAATATATCATGTACATACATCTGCAAGCCAAGAAGCAACAGCTTTAATCATATGAAATATAAGCTTGGTCATGAGCGCCATGTGCCCCCGGTGGCTGGGGGGGCATGGTGAGCTCTGGCATGTGGTGACAGTGCTGTTGGCAGTGGGTGTGTCGAGCTGCTGCTGGCAGCCATAGCACTGGCAGCAGTGGGGGGAGGTGGGTGGCAAGTGCCAATCAATAGTCAGAGACCACTCACAGACGCCACCAGCAGTGGTGGCCAGCAGCAATCACGGACCACCCGTAAACACCACTGGCAGTGTTGGTGGCAGGGCGGGGGGTGGCAAGTGGCAACCGGCCACAGCCGCCGCCAGCAGTGTCAGCGGCGCCTTTTTGTAGGGGGTGCTCTGCCACACTTAGGGGGTGCACGTGCACCCATGTGCACCCCCTATGTGTCACGAATGAGCTCTGTGTTTATCACTGACAGTTGTGCCAAACCTACTATACCTGTCCAGCTAGCAGAATAAAGTTAGAACACTAAAGATTCATTGTCCGGTTTTCAAATGAAGGAGTCTTGGTGGAATGTCTATCAGTGCATTTATGTGGGGTTTTTTGCTTAGCTTAGCATCCAACTGTGGTCTTCAAACATTTCATTTAGAAGACTGCATGTAAACAATTTACTTCACACAAACACTTCAGTATTCTGCAATTGTTGGGCTGAATTAGTCTACACTTGACTACTATTTTAAGTACCTGAAAATCTGCTACTTGAATGGTCTCTTCTGTTGGGTTCCATTTTACCTCTTACACAGTGAAAGAGACAAATCAGATTTATTTAAGTGTCAAGGTAGGAAAATTAATAGTAGCTTAAAAGAGGAGAACTACTGTTGCAGAAGGATAATAAATACTACAAGATGTTCTACTTGCAATACAATAGACATATTTTTCAAGAACATTTCATCCTTGCATGGTAAATAACCCATATCTTACAATCTTTGGCAGCATTACAAGGATAATATCACATCTGCAGTGTTCCTGTACTGTATATGCCAAGCACATGCATGGAGATAAAAGCTTGAGTCTCTGAATGCTCCACACCTGACCCACAAACTTTACACAAACGTGTGCAGAAGCTGCATTGATGAGTCTCTGGGTATCTGAGTACATTCTACATATTTAGTAGATCACCATTGTTGAACAGAAGATAACAAATGTCTGATCAAACACCAACTAGGCTAGGGATAGAAGTTACACATAAACTGGTTTAAGTGATCAGAAACTGGTTTAAACTTGTAACAGAATAGAAGTTCAGTGCATGTAAACCAGTTTCAAAATGTCCAAAACTGATTGAAGTCAAAATAGTTTATGGAACTGCTGTCCCAAACCCCTTCCTGGTTTAAATTAAATCAGAGTCCCTCAGCATGCTTTGCAGCCCTGGGCTGTGCTGTCTGCTTCAGAAAATAAGGATGGCCCTGCCCCTTTGCTGGGGCCAAAGCAAGGCAGGGCTTGTGGTCAGATGCTGGCCTGGCATGGCCCCCTAAGACAAAGGGGGCAGGGAAGGGGTTTATTCCTCCCTCCCCTCTCCCCCCTGGGGGACCCCATCCTGGGTCTATCAGGCATTTTGCTCCACCCTCCACTCGAGTGGTAGTGGGCATGACCAGCCCCAGCAGCAGCCTGAAGTGAGCCCTGTTTGCTCCAGGCTACTACTGGGGCTGGCCATGCCCCCCACGACTTAAGCAGTGAGTGGGGAGAAATGCCTGACAAAGGTTGCTGCACTCCTGCCTGGCAGACCCTGGCTGGGGTCCATGCTGGTGGGACGGGTGGGTGGTGGTGGAATTAAACCCTCTTGTCCCCCCTTTCACTTCAGGCTGCTGCCAGAACTGGCAATGCACCCTGCCACTCTAGTGGCAAGTGGGGCTAAATGCCTGACAGGAGCTGCTGTGCTCCAGCCTGGCACACCCTATTGGGGTCCATGCCCGTGAGACAGGGGGAGGATTGGGGGGAATTAAACTCTCCTTCATCCGTCTGTTTTCTTTAGGCTGCTGCTGGGCTGGACACATCCTTTGCCACTGAAGTGGTGATAGGGTGTGTGTGTGCTGAAAATGCCTGGTAGGGGCTGCATCCCCCTTCCTCCTCCAGGCACACCCCGGCTGGGGATCCTGCAGGCCATGGTAGAGGTTTAAACCCCTCCCCAGTCATACCCAGCCTGCCTGGGCCTGGCCATGCCCCCCCCCCCCCCCTCCCCCCAACCCCCATTTTCTCCCACA
>NW_017729008.1:20064646-20069509 GCF_001723915.1 Gavialis gangeticus
CCCCCCAACTCAGCTTTTCTCCAGCCAAGGGCTTGCTCTAGCACCCCCTGGCTTCTGGCCTAAGCCACTGCGGGCATGTGGCTGCATTTCTGGAATCAAAAGTGAATGTCTATTCATTTGCTTGCTGGTTCAATCTATGCAGGTCAGACTAATCTGCAAAGATTAAATTGATTCAGACTTGGGCTTTTTGAATATCTGTACTTAGCACTAAAATTAATCTTCCAGTTTCCTATATTTTTATTTAGCTTTTTGAATGTGAAGAAATTTATAGGTATATGGTCCCTTATTGTACTGCACAACTACAAAGCAGCAGGCCAGTCCTGCCCCAAAGAACTTACAGACTAATCAAGAGGTTTGGTAAAAATCTATAAACCTGGTTACACAACAAAATATTCCTAGATTAATTTTCCAAGTATATGGAAGAATATTTTAGTAAATCTAGAACCTTAAGGAAAATGCAATATTTTCGTTCAGCATGAAGATTTATTAAACTGTTAAAAAGCTCGCAAGTATGTAAGAGCCTATGGTTAGACAAGTACTCAGAGTTAATTTGTTCTGTAATTTTGCATTGTACAAAAGCTTGCTATGGAAAACAGTATGGCAGGCTGTCATACATTAAGATGGCTGAAGGGATCCCTTCCACAGAAACAAACAGATAATCTTTAATAAACTTCAGCACTCGGTATGACCTTGTATATGTTTTGCCTAAGAAAATTTCAACCATGAATAATTAGCTTATTTGTTTGTTTGCTAAATTACTCAGGGATAATATTACTGTAAGGAACAGAACTATATGGGAAATTATACCTATCTTGTCCATTTACTTAACAGATAAAGCAGTGAAACACCACATTTGTCTTGTTCTACTGAATTCCCAGCTGGAGAAAACACCGAAAATAATTTTCAACTAAAGTGATTTTAGATGTACTACAAGGCAGAAAGCCCCAAGTCCTTATGATGCTCCTCATCATAACAGCATAAAGCAGAATGCCATAAACCCCTTCCTGCCAAGGGGTCAGAAAAAGCAAAAGTTTTTTTTCATCTTTCTGAGTCATAGATTTCATAGACATTAGGGCTGGAAGGGACCTCCGAAGATCATCGAGTCCAGCCCCCCGCCCAAAGGGCAGGAAGTCAGCTGAGGTCATAGGATCCCAGCAAGATAAGCATCCAATTTACTCTTGAAGGTGTTCAATGTAGGTGTTTGAACCACCTCCGATGGCAGCCTGTTCCAGACCTTGGGGGCTCAGACAATAAAGAAATTCTTCCTTATGTCCAGCCTGAAATGGTCTTGCAGTAGTTTATAAAAGTTTGACCTTGTCATGCCTTGGGGCGCTCTGGTGAACAAACATTCCCCCAGAAACTGGTGGTCACCCCGATAAAATTATAGGTGGCCATCAGATCACCCCTGAGCCTGCCCTTTTCCACGCTAAGAAAGTCATTGCTGTATTGTTTCCTCAACCCACAATTTCTCCAGCATATTCTTTTAAATAAATAATATGGGCAGCAATGGGATAACTCCAAAATTTCTGAAAATGGAGTTCAGGGTTAATAGTTTCATATGCCATTAATAAGCAGTTTGCTGACACCAGTATTTCTGAATGAGAGCTTAGGGTTAATCATTCCAAACCCCATTAACAGGGACAGTCTAAACGTTACAGAATTAAACAAAACCAGGCACTTAGCAATTGCTGAGCTAGAAAATCACACCATTAGATGTAACATTTTGTATTCCATAGAGAGAAAAGAGAAATGATATGCAGCAGTTGGTGCTTCTTTTCCTATTGCAAATAATCTGAAACACTTCTGCAAAATGATGCTGTGCTGTATTTAAACAGCTGCCATGGTACACCGCAAATATGGCTGTACTTGAGTAGTAGGTGATGTGATTAATCTATAATAAAAAAGATTCAGTTCTTCATACCCTATGTAACAGTTACCTATTTCCATCAGGGATGTATCAAGTGAGCCTGATCTAGTATGAACTCAGAACGGGGGGGATTTTTTGATTGACTTTGGTGGGCATTGGTTTAGTCTGATAGTGAAAAATTGGTTCAACAGGCTGTAAAAACTTTCATTCCCAAGTGAAGCACTTAAAGGCATGATTGCCCAAAGTGGTCTACAGGGACCATGTACATTTCAGTACTTGTTACACTGAAAACCTACAATATCTTATCATGCCAATCACAATTTAGTCTACATTTTACTTAGAAAATAGTGCCAAAAAGTTTCTGGACTTGACATGACACCAGAGAATATGCTGATCAAGGACCCGGATAGGAGATGGGGACTTTTGAAACATGGGTAACTTCAATTTTTCTTCTACTCCAAACTCCTCCAATAAGAGATCTAATATGGAAGGGCAAAAGAATTCAATTAGAGTTTTGTTAAATGTCTCCTACTTTTTAACCAGCTCCTACCAACTCTTATCACAGATCAAGACCTAATTTGGGTTAAATTGTGTGCGATTTCATAAACAGAAGATACTCTGTTTTGTAAATAGTACTGGCCTTTCACAAGACACGGCACGTACCCCGTGAAAAGAACTAACTTTGTCAGAAATAAGACATAGAAGAATCTCATGTGGATAAAATGCATTACTGTTGTAAGAATTTAATCACCTTCTTAAAATGAGGTTGAAAACTCTGGTCCTACCTTTTAGAAGAAAAAGCAACAATACTGTCTATCATTATCTCTAGGGGCAACAGGACTCTTGTCAGTGCCTGGGGAGGAATGTAAAGGATCACTGGCCTTTGTGCACATCTCCCACTACATTTAATCTTATAACTGGTCTCAAAGAGTCCTAGTCATTTGACCTTCAGGCACTCTGCAAGCTCTATTTGCTTTTCCCAGGTGGGACTGGAAGGACTTTAGTGCAAGACTAAAAAGATCTCAACTATATTGTCAGCTCTTGGGTCATTATATATTGTCATTATTGGAAAAGTGAGGATTAGTAGTCTATTTTTAGTCTTGTTCGGATTTAATTGTTATTGGTAAATGTCCCTACATGTCAATTTCACCTCACACTCGTAGACTCATGAAAAAGATATTTCCATCCTTAATAATCAAAAAGAAAGGGGAAAAACAGAAGGGAGTCCTGGGCCAGCGTACAGAGGGCCTAATGACTTATCAATTAAGTAATTAGCTGCTCGTTCACAGGTGCGGGGCAGCTGGCTAGAAGGAGATAACAGGCTACTTAACCCTCTACCTGAAGCCTGGGGGGAGGAGAGGGAGTATTCCAGAAGGACCAGAAGCAGCAGCCTTGGAGGAACCCATACAAAACAGCAGTGGGGAGTTCCTGATGCCTGAGTGGGTCAACTCAACTGCAGAGAAATGAGAGACGGTAAAAAAGGCAAAGCAGCCTACTGGTGAGTCTGGTACACGGAGAAAAAGATTTCAATTAGAAAAGATACAAGTTTTGGTGTTTTCTTGGCCTTTTTTGTTGTTGTTGTTTGTTTGTTTTGCCATCTTGGAGGCAGAAGATCTTTATGTTGTGAATTTAATATAAAATTATAAAATTGAAATATTAATTGTTAAAAATAAACATTGATATTATCCATCCAAATTATTAAAAAATAATGATCACATTCTGCCATGCCTACCTATTTCTATGTTTTAAGTATCAGGAAGTTCTTAGAGTAACAGATAGGTGCTCCTTTTTAAGAAATGAGTTTATAAATCAATAAATCTTTTCAGCCTCTGTTTATCTGAATAGATAAAAAGAAACCTCTTCAATTTTTAAAAATTCTAGGCAAGCCTTCTGTGCCTGATGAGTTAGTGGGTGAGCTAGTGTCTACTAGTAAACAGGATTATTAAACTCCAGATATGCATTATTTTAGAAATCTCTTTTTTGATTCTAAATATATCCAATATTCCTATTTTTAAAAATCTGGGTTTTACTTTTTTATAATTTGTTTTTTACATAAGCTGCTTGGCACTGTTCAGTATGCATGAATAGAAAGGTAGTCCCAGTCCAAACAACTTGCATTCTAAAAATGGACTTACTGACGCTGAGCTACATAGTAACATCCAGGGATAGAAATGACGGTGATAGCGGTTGTTAGGCCTTTTGTTTTTTAATCACAAACTATTGGAGAAATCCTGTGTTTTCTCAAAGCACATTGAAACTGGCAATAGTAGTGGAGAGGAAGTAAGAAAGTAAGAGAGAAAATCCAGGATATGGCCCAGGGTAGAATTCTGAGGGCGTTGTCCTCTGACTTTGCCTAAAATATACAGGGTCAAGATACAACCAGCTGAGGATCCAACACATTGTAGTATCATGATGTCTTCTTGTGGCAGATGAAAAACTATTTTCAACATTAATTAGTTACTGTGATGTGAATTAGGTTAGTTTCTTACTGATGGTGAATTCTTCATCCTCTCTGCAGAATATTTACTTTTAAAAGTGACTTTGACTTAGCATTAAACCTATCTATTAAAAGTTCATTGTCATCATAGCTTCTGAGCAAATGAAAAATCTTTTTTTCATTATCTTTGCCAAGAGTACCTTTTAAGGTGTTATCTGTGAACATTACAGTTAAAAGATAATAACAGAGAAGTCTGAATACCCTATGTCAAATCAGGTATAGAAGATTGCAGGAGATGCTTATGAAAAAATCTGAATTTCATTTGTTAGTGCAGATTATAGAGATATACGACACAGAAAATATACTCCACTCAATTCTTGAAATAACTTGGACTAAGAAATTGGGGACAGTCTGGCATTTAATGGACCAGTCAACATAGAGGCTAAGTAGCTCACTGCCTGAAAGAACAGACCCTTTAGTGATCAGGAACTGAAACAGGAGTTCACCCAGGAATTGGCTGAGGCCTCATGCTCCTGGTGTATGGTTGTCATGGGAGATT
>NW_017729008.1:20074509-20080985 GCF_001723915.1 Gavialis gangeticus
ACAGGTGAAAAGAAAAGAAGTTACTTGATAATCTTTGTAATTCCAGATTGTTGTCTCGAAAGATTCTTTAAGGTATGATTTGAAGCTACCTAGAAAGCTCTGTAAGACACTGGGATTTCCTTCATGACTCCTATTAGGACCCTAGCAAACACTTGCTCTTATATTTCCTACTCTTGCTTCTTTTTTCAGGGTTAATCTAAAGCTAAAATACCATGATCCAGTGTTAAGGAAGGGTAGGTGAGAGAAAGTAATGATGAGAAGCTGCATATAGGAGACTGGCATTTAGAAAATCTATTAACAAAATATTATTTTCATGATTATTTTGCCTGCTTTAAAGCCATTGAGTACATCTCTTCCTTGGATTCTGAGTCACTGAGACAAAGATTTGTAGAGGAAGAGATAGGCCACATGTGCTGTAAGTGACATGGGAAGCCTGTGTGTGCGGCGCACAGCACATCATGGAGCACAGGCAGTACAGCAGCAAAAAAGGCAGGAAGCAGTAGGCAGAGCAGTGGAACAGACAGGGAGCTGAAAGCAGTACAGCAGAGGAGGCAGGAGAAAGCAATCTGTGTGGCACTCAGGCAGGGTACAGGGCTAATTCACAGCGCTCCTGCCAAAAGGGTTAGCTCCCACTGAGCTATGGAGTGGGTAATCTTGACCTCTTTTGGAAGTTTAGGCATCACTGGCTAAACCACAGCTGGCTACAACACTCAGCCTTCTAGTCCCACGTGTATCTTTAAGCTCATCTTATCCAAAAGGACTATACAGGAAAATAAAGCCGCATATACAGAAGTAACTATTTCAGGATTAGGCCCAATTTAAGAAGCCAGAGAATGCAAAAGTGGGCATGTATTTTTTTTTTTTGTGGAAGTGTGCTGCTAATGAGAGCTAGAAAGAGATGCTGGTTTTTTCTAATAACATTAAAAATATGTGCTAATTATGTGAAAAATGCTTCCTATTTTTAGAGCAGCCTAAAAAGGATGTGATTTGAGATTTGTGGCAAAAGAAAGACTTTTTTGGTTACGTCTTTGACTTTTGCAGCTCTTCTAGGGGAGATAACAAGGACACTCTAGGCAGCAGGCTACCAACATGTCTAGATTTGCTAGACAGAGCAAGATAGCACAGTGGGAAAAATACCTTTGTCTCTGCACTATCACTCTTGCTGTTTCTTCTTGTGATCTATCTGTCTCCGCATTAATGCAACGTTGGAAAGATTTCCTCTGTAATGGACAGACAGCTTTTGCATAACAAGATAGAGGTATGCCATGACCACTAGTAAGTGAAATTTGAAACAGATTCACCAAGAATAACCAGACATCTTATAACATTCTGCTATTTGTATGTTACACTTCCCGCACTTTTTATAATCTTGGAGGCCTAATCACAGCTGGCTATAGCAATACAGCTCTAATGTCTTAGGTAGAGTTGCAATTGCTTCTACAGCAGTGAAGCCACTCCGTATTCTGATCAACCAATTGTACAGAACAGCTAGAGCACTCTGCCATAAAGAATTTATGAACATGTCCAGACCTGACACACACAGTGGCAGTAAACTGAAGGCATGCTAGAAGGGCAGTGATAATAAATAACACCACCTACCCAGAGCTGAATATTGATACCCAAATGGACTTCCAAGAGAGATGTAATTCAGTTGCATAATTTGTGAAATAGAGTAATTGTTCAGCTTAAATAAGGATATCAAAATTTGGCCCATAACGCTTTATAGTGTCACAACACTATACCAATATTACTTGATATTTCATGTTTTAATCTGTTTTCTCCAATATTTAAAAAGAGTTGAATGGTTTTTAAAAGCAAGACCAGCAGAGGGTATGTAATACATATAGGTTATTATGATAAGGTCATTCTACATAATCACAATGGTAGAGTGTGTTCTAAATGGATTGCATGATGTGTTAACCTCTGATGCTATGCTGCTAGGTGAACATATGCAACTGTATGCTAAACTAATCCTTTGAATGTTTGAGTTAATATACTTTTTAGGGGAAGAGATGATGCAACTATCATTACAATTCATTGAAAGTATGTAGTACAGGACACTACCTGGGCACCAGCAAGCCGTCAGAGCAAAGATGAGCAGAAGCATATGGTAGCTATGTTTTTCAGCAAGGGATCCTATCAATTCAGGGCAGAATTTGTCATGGTGGAAGAATGCACCACACTACAGGGGGTACTCTGCTGCTCTTTTGAATAAATCCTGTTCTACATGGGCCAGACCCTCATGATAATGTGTTCCACCACTGTATCAGGGCAGTCCAACTTCTGAATGGACAAGGGCCACGTGTCCTCTAGCCACACACCTCACAGACAGGATGATGCACAGGCAGAACATTGTGATATGTGGCCCCCTGATGTCCTGTGCGAGTCCCCCATTCTGCTCCACTGCATGGGTCCCTATCCTCTGCACTGACTGGGAGCTTGGAGGCCAAGTTTAACCCTTCATTTGGACAGCCCTCTACTAGATCATTAGCTTTGTACACACTTCTGTGTAGCCACGTTTTCTTTGACTACTTGTATGATGAAAAATGCTTCTTGTGTTCTTTTTACCTCATTATGTTCCACTGTGAAGTTCAGGACTGAGTCTATTTCCTAATAATTTAGACTCCTGAATATTTAATAGATATTTTGGTACCCAGCTTTTCTGATGCTTTTCTTTAGCAACAATATTTTTCATGTGCAAAATGATTGGGCTGGATAATGAGCTTATATAGTAAAATCCATGCATATACAATATTTGATATTCTAAGCATTTTTCCATTTGATTCAGAAAATATATAGCACTCCATTTTGAAAATCAAGTTCCTAAGGCACTTCTACTGTATTAGGTAATTTCAAAGAAGAAATTTATTATTTTAAAACCTCCTTAATTTTCATATTACAACATTTAAAAAAGAATAATACTATCTGAAACACAGAGTTCTTGAGTCACTAGATAAAATCCCTTCTCTACTTAACTCACATTAACAAAAATGTGTTCATCAATAGCAATGTGCATAAATCATTTGCATAAAAGCCACTATTTTGTGTGATATTCACAAGCATGAGAATGCTTGCTGATGATTTGGGGGATTTGGAATAATTCCAAGTAGAAATATAAAAAGGATGATTAAAAAAAAAGGGTCCTTCTGCAGATAGAACAAATAAGCTTAGATTTAATTCCTAAAAAGAGAGAAAAAATAATATGATAAAGCAAAGAAGTGAGTTTTGCACTTAATTCTGACAGCAGTGAGGCTCCTGCTCATTTTTCTCTCTTACAGAACTGAATTCCAAAATCTAGGTCCAGCATCCATGAACAAATCTGTTTCATGAAGCCATCAGGTGCTCCAATTAATGGATCATTTCATTGTTCCAGTGAAACATAACTGTTATGGGAGGTTATAGCTATAGGCTAGGGACAGACATTACACAACCTGGTTTAAGTGATCAGAAACTGGTTTAAACCTGTAACAGAACAGAAGTCCAGTGCACATAAACCTGTTTGAATGTAGTATCAGACTTAACTGATTTGGCTCAAACCGGTTTATGCAATGTCTATTCCAGACCCTTTGCTGGTTTAAACTACACCAGACACCCCCAGCATCCTGGCATGCTCTCTGGGCTGGGTCGGGCTCTCTGCTCCACAGCAGGGCTGCCCCCCCCTCCACTCTGTTCCCTGACTGCCTCTTCAGCACAGATTATGGATGCTTCCCTGCTCCCCCTCACCACTCCAGGCTAAGCAGGAATTCCCCCCTTCCCTCTGCCTTGCTGAGGAGGTGTCTGTGTATTAGTTAGCAGATTACATGCTGGCTATGGTCCCAACAGGTAATATCCCTCTGTTTTCTTATGGGGTGATAAACACTGAGTTAGGAGGTGATAAACACTGTTATCAATTCCCTGCTAGGCTAATCAGAGCTTCCTGCTAGGGTCTGACCACATCCCCATCCCCACCCTTTAACTCCCTAGCTCACTGCTGTGGAAGGAACAGGAGGGCTGCTCTAGTGACCCCTAGATGCTGGCCTGAGCCACTGCAGGCATGTTCCTGCATTTCTGGGATGTCTGTGCAGTTACAAACTGGTTAAGCCTAGCCAGGTTAGACTAACCTGCAAAGATTGAATCAGTTCAGGCTCAGGCTTTTTGAATATCTGTCCCTAGTCATAGAGAAGGCAGTTTGGGACAAGGTGACTGATAGCTTTTAATACCAGCACAGAGATTTGGTATTTACTCTGTATTCTATAGTGGAGAAGAAGAGTACTTGGTGATGTAGGTGACCTGAATTTCATATGAGTTGAAACTGTTATGAACACGTGGCTTTGTTTCTATATACTGAATTCAATAATCAAGTCTGCAATGACCAGGACTGTAATAACTAGGAATGAGCTTATTTATCCACTTACTCCATTCAGATTCCAAGAACCAGCTCTTGCATTTGTTGTATGCTGGACAATAACAAAGCAAATGAAAGGAAATTGAATAAATTTACCATAGTGTATCTCTCATTTAACATCTTGTATATCTCATACAATTATATATTATAATTTATACTGAATTATATAATGTAAATATGTGTTATATCAATCAATGGAAATGATCCTTCTACTCCATTTAGCACTGCTCAGGCCTCACCTGAAATACTGTGTCCAGTTTTGGAACCTACACTTTTAAGAAGGTTGTGGACAGTTTGGAAAGATTCCATTGCCTAGGCAGTAAGACTTAGGTGGAAAAGCTGGAAAAACTAGGGTCATTTATTTTGGAGAAGAGAAGGGGAGATTTGAGAACAATCTTTAGATACCAGAAGGGCAATTACAGAGAGAATGGGGATGGGCTTTGCTCCATGACCGTAGGGGCAGGAGTAGGAGTAATGCCTTAAGCTTCAGCCAGGAGAATTTAGGAGGAAATTTAGGAGATTAGGAGGAAATTTCTGACTATGATGATGGTCCAACATTGGAACAAGCTACCTAGAGAAACTGTGGAATCTCCATCCTTGGAAGTTTTCAAGAGCAGGTTAGTTAGACACATGGCTGGGATGGTTTAATCAGGGACGATGCAGCCTTGAGCAAGAGCCTAGACATCATGACCTCATGAGATCCCTTCCAGTCCTACTTTCCCATGATCTAAGTATATCTAATTAAATTGTATTTCCTTATAACTATACTGAATTACTTCTGAAGAAGATGTAATTACAATAAACTGCCATCAGATGACTGTACTCTCTGAAGTTTCTATTTGTGGGGGGGGCGGTGGAGATTGATGATTTTAGGGCATCTGTACACATGCTCCCAGGTGGAGGTGGGGTGGGGGGGTGGCTGTTTTAATTAGAGCAGCTCTCAGGAGCAGCTCTAATTAAAATGCCTACAGCATCTCCTGTGTTCAGCGTCCCCATGTTTCAAAATGCTGGTGAGGCCACTTTAACTAAAGCTTGTCAAACAAGATTCAATTAAAGTACTCCTGCCACCATTTTGAAATGTGGGGACACTGAATACAGAAGAAGATGCAGCATGCTGGGGCAATCTGATTAGAATCAGTATGCACTGGAGCATGTGCAAAAGTGCCCCTAGTCTCCAAATATCAGCTGAGAAGTTTGATTCATTTGCAGATTGGAATGTGCAGAGAGAAGATGAAGTATTCTTTACACTCCACAGAGCTATTTATTAATATCTGTATCTCACTTAACATACTGGATAATATATATCTTATATACAATATCTGAAGATAAATATTCTGACTTTAGTTAAGTATGTTTTACTTGTTTTAAGCATCAAAGTATTTTTGCTTTCTAAATGTTCTATTAATTATTCCTACAGAATAAAGCTGATTTTTGTTCTTCTCACCAAGGCTAAGTACAGTCAGTCAAAAAGCCTGAGGCTGAATCGATTTAATCTTCAAAGGTTAGTCTAAACTGTGTAGACTGAACCAATAAACAAGTGAACAGACAATCAATTTTGATTCTAGAAGTGTAGCCTCATGCCTGCAGTGGCCTAGGCCAGAAGCTGGAGGGTGTTAGAGTACACCTCCCTGCTCACCCAGAGCAGACAGCTTGAGCCAAAGCTAGCACACCTGCCATACAAGAGGGAGGGTTGTGGGGGTGGTGCAAAGTATCCAGGATGCTATGGGACTGTGAGTTAGCTTGAATCTGGAGAGGATCTGGGATAGAAGTTCAATAAACCGATTTAACCTAAATCAGTTAAGTCTGATACTACATCCATCCAGGCTTATCTTAAACCTGTTTTATCCATTTTGAAAGCAGTTTATGTGCACTATATGTCACTATATGCTAAATCCCAATGCCAGTACATTTTTCTGACATGGCATTCTATTGATGTCATAGAGGTCAATTGATCTCAAAATGTGGTAGTAGCACTACGTTTCAGGGGTGGGAGTCTGTGGCAAGTCTGGAACATATCAATTTACTCTAAGTGATGTTCTAAAAAGATACAGCCTACCTGATAAAAAAAAAAAAAAGTTTATGTTATGAGTTA
>NW_017729008.1:20081097-20083694 GCF_001723915.1 Gavialis gangeticus
AAAAAAAAAAAAAAGTTTATGTTATGAGTTAATTATTACTAAAATCCACAGGTGATTTTTTAAAATTCTCTGGGGCATGTAACTAGCTGCCCATTGGTTGGGCAGTGGCCATTTCATGCCTTTGAAGTACAACAGTTTCTCTTTGTAAAACAGAATTAGTTTCATAAAGTCTAGTAGGATATTTTTGGTTTATTTACTTTTTGCATACAATCTTATCCTCAGTAGGTACATGAGATCTGTTAGTTTTATATTGGCATGGACTCAGACACATAACAGTGATTCTACAAACTACACTCTATCTGTAACAGAAGAGAGCAGTCTCAGTTTTCAATAATTGGGACCTTCGAAGTATGTCCAGATCCCAAATACATATGTGAAAATTCATATTCAGAAACAATGAGCCCTTCATATGCATCTTAGTGCCCCCTGCAACCTGCAAGGGCAGATCTAGGATTCTTGCTATACCCTTGCACAGCTGTAAGCTGGTTTCATAGTTTCCAAACCCATGCTTTCATGAAACGCAAAGGAAAGGTAAAGACTCAATCACCATGCACATCCCATGAGAATATCTACACTACTACCAGGAACACTACTTCAGTTCTTCCAGCTGTCCTGTGAATTGCTATGAAGCAGGGGGTCTTACTCTCCTGGTTGACCAATCCATAACCTGTCAAAGCCAGAAGAGCAGGCTTATCCTTAGCAGAGTCACCATACTGCTTCCTGGTGATGTGTTACTGCTCCTTTGCTTTATCACAACATTCAGCTTTCAGTGAAAGGAATATACACACAAAGGTACTGTTTATAGAACCGGATTCATAACATTTTTTTGAAAACTGGTGCTGCTGTAACCTGAGCCCATGTAGCATGGGCTGCTATCTCTCTGCCATGGAAAGAAGAATAGTTTTCTGGCAAAAACACAATTACCATTGCTCCTTTCATGTATTGCAGGGGTTTCAGTAGGTTCAGACAGGGAGCAACAGGGCAGCTATCTTCATTGTACAAACACACTGAATGCTTTTCAAGCAAACTGGCAGGCAGCAATGGGAGATAAATATAATACTGAATAGGCCCACCTAGTGGCAGGAGACCACAACACACATGCATAACACTCAATGCATAACACTCCTCCACCATAGATAATGGAGCTCTCTAAGTACTTCGGCTGTATCAATGGCTAGAAAATAATACTTAAATATTTGCTCTTAGGAATTGGCTTGTAGGTAGAGTAGATATTGTATTAGAAGAACGGTCCAGGGGAATGGCAAGGATTAATTGGTTTCTAAAAGTCTGTTTGTGACCCCCACATGAGTTGATCCATGAGAAGAGACTCTCTGAGAGAAGACTGATACCAGAATGACAGCTCTTGGACAGATGACAGAATTTACCTTTATGGCTGGCAGTGTTCAATGAAATGAAACAGTTTAACTGTTTCAGATGGAGTCTGTGTAGAGTGTTTTTAGATGTATTTCATTGCATGACTTGTCATGGGGCTTGGCTAAAGAAATTATGTGAACAAATGATGTCAAAAACTCATGAACCAATGACAGAAAATAATACAGAATATTTCTGGTTAGCTCAGTAATCCAACTGACCTCCAGGTAGAAGACCAGCCATTCAGCATAGAAATCTCAGGATGATGGCCAGGCCACATCAAATTCTTCCGTATGGCCCAAGACAGCTACCACTGAACCCTGTTGGAGGGAATCCCAGGGAGCGTGGGTCCCTGTCTCCCATGTAGCTCTTGTCATCTACATTCTAGGATCCACGATTGGAAGCATCCTACTCACTAGCAGTCCCATCCTCACCTCTGCTTTTGTGTACTGCAGGGGTTTGTTTGTCCCAGTGGGATGAGGGAAGGCGCAACAGGGCAGCCATCTTTACTCTAAAAACAGAAGGCATTAGCTGAATACTTTGAATGCATAACATCAAGCAGTAACAGGTGATAAACACAACATAGAATAGCCCCACCTACTGCATAGCACATATACATACACTCAGTACATAACCTTCTTGGTAGTTTTACTACAAAGTTGGACATCATAATTGGGCAGATTAGAGGTGCCAAGTACATGGGGGGGCCCAAGGCCCCTGGCCCCCCTTGGGAAGAGGGCGGTCACCTGAAATCATAAAACTTTCCACATGTGCATTATCTTAGCTCCCTTCTCCCCCACCCTGCCTGCTGCCCCTGCCAAAAATAAAAGTTGGCACCCATGGGACAGATTGAATAAAAAACCACACCTACTATGTTTTATATTCCCTGTGTATCAGAATGAATTCCATTGCAACTGCTAAAATGCTTCTGTCTATTTCAGAGTAGGAGGACAAGGCCTCCTAATAAGATAAGAAAGCAACATGAACATGTGGTAAAAAATTTAAAGCAACATAGCAGTCATTTCAGATCTCAAAGAGGAGCAAGTTTAAGATAATGGATGGTACGCAAAGCCTTTTATATCTCTGAGAAAACAGGAAACACATGGGAGAACGTCTTATCTATAATTGGATGCAGACCACCTCATTTGTAACTTTTCAGTGCAGCAAAATTCATTTGCAACTAAAATAAGTAAAGGTAACTAGAGACCTCACCCCATGGATCATAC
>NW_017729008.1:20088694-20099400 GCF_001723915.1 Gavialis gangeticus
TCCCTGTGTACCAGAATGAATTCCATTGCAACTGCTAAAATGCTTCTGTCTATTTCAGAGTAGGAGGACAAGGCCTCCTAATAAGATAAGAAAGCAACATGAACATGTGGTAAAAAATTTAAAGCAACATAGCAGTCATTTCAGATCTCAAAGAGGAGCAAGTTTAAGATAATGGATGGTACGCAAAGCCTTTTATATCTCTGAGAAAACAGGAAACACATGGGAGAACGTCTTATCTATAATTGGATGCAGACCACCTCATTTGTAACTTTTCAGTGCAGCAAAATTCATTTGCAACTAAAATAAGTAAAGGTAACTAGAGACCTCACCCCATGGATCATACTCCTCTTCTTTCAGAGATGGATAAAATGGGGATGTGAGGCCCAACTTGAGGGGATGTGGTCAGCGTATTTTGAAACCAATACTTTTTAATCTGCCTTCTTCACATCTCATAGAGGTTTTCTACTGCTGATACAAAAAAGTGTACGTGGGGGCTCTATGTGGAGCTGCTGCCAGTGTCCTCCCTTTGGCAATGCTGGTTTTTCAGCCTTTGTTTACGTGCATCTTGTGCTAAAAACTAAGCTGTGATTTTGCCTCTAAATCTGGATTTCTTGCTTTCAATTTCCTGTTATTTTCAGTTTTGAAAAGAACTTTATCATTATTTTAATATGAAGCAGAACTCTTGCAACCCAACATTCTCAAAGGAAAAATTAAATATGCACACATTTGAGGGTAATAGATCAGCATCATCACTGCACTAACAGTCCAGTTCCTGCAACTGGACAGTGGAAGTCAACCTAACCATCAGTAATCTGAGACAAGCAGTTTAACTCAAGTGCCTTAGCTAAACTGATCTACTGTAGCTAAAATGCTTCAGCATCAGGCCCCAGCTAAATTGTTTAAGAAAGAGAAACTTAGCAAAGGCTCTTCCGCTAAAATCATTCTCAACCCATCTCCCTAGTGTTTCCTCCCAGTAGATAATCAAGAAGCCAGCCAAGAGGCTTATCCAAACACCACTTTCCTGAAAAACACTTAGGAAGTAGCTAAACAGGGGACACATCATTCTTTTAGATAACCTAGCAGTGGATAAATTAGGGTCAGCTTATCAGTGTTGCATCTAGTTCACTGGCTCAGGAATGTCAATTTTAATCAAAATCTCTTGTTTCACAGGCTTTTTGCAGATTTCAGGTTCTGAGAATCAGTGCAGTCTAGTGAGTATAAGAGGTGCGACTTCCTGCTAAAAACTGACAATTTTTATATTGACAAGACCCTCTGTCCTTGTGGCCCACCAAAGCTCAAGCCTCAGAAGTGCTGCAAAACCTTTTACTTGGGCATGTGTTTCATAAGCAAGGCTGAGTTGGGGTATTATTTGAGGAGATTTTGTCATATACCTTATTATACCTTATTTGTGGGTGGGAAGGGGGTGAAGAGGAGCAGGGAGGTGCAGTGGTGTAGTCAACCCCTTTGCTGCCAAGAACTCTGGTTTTGGCCACCCAGACACCTGAGCAGTGAACTCTCTGCTTCATCCTCCCTACCTTTTCACCACCCTGACTCTGTTACTGATCTTGTAAGAGCAGATAAATTATGAAGTTGTTTTATCTTTTACTGTAAGCCACCATGACCATTTGTTGGGAATGGCAGCATAAAGGTCTAATTAAAAATGAAATAAATTACTGCCTGGGACTCCAAGAAGCAAAGCCTACTAGACAAGACTGTACAGAAACTCATTGAGAGTTCTGCCTATGAAAGGGGTGCAGGACTGAAACCAAGGATTATATAGAGAGAAACACCACCTAGCAACTTTCTGAAGCAAGGAAAATACCAAATGCCTACTAGTGTCTACATGCGTAATTATGGGAACCAAGACATAAGTTGACAATTGTTTACAAAAATATACTTTGCAGACATCTGAATTTCTCCAAACAGAACTGCACAACTGTGTTAAATTTCTGCAGATCACTTTAACAATAATGAATATCTGTATTGCTTTCCTTTGAGGTAGGCAAGTACCTCATTATTCATTATTAAATTAAGCTATTTTTGTAAAGGCTTAACACAGAAAGGTATGATTTTGAAATAAATACTTTAAGAAGGTTTAAGTATAGTTTTGAATGTTAAAGTTTAATCATAAAATTTAGTGTTAAATCTGCTCATTTTTGCACCACTTATTTCTATATCTGTGTAGAAGTGGATTTTTTTGCTGTTTCAGCATGGACTTACTACTAATGCATATAGAACCAAGTTCTCACTGGATTGGCCAAAGGTGGTTTCCCCTTGAGCTCAGGTTTTTAAGTTGCTTTTTATGACTGACAGGAGAGAATAGAACACATATCCAGTAAGCCAAGCTACTGATGGATATCATTATGTTTATTCTGGTCTTTGGCAACTAGGTGGCAGACAGTTCCTTTAGCCACAATGATGTCTGTATTGATTTTTCCCTCTGGATAAGATAGGAGACAGTGAAATCAATACTTTGCGATTAAAAATATGATAACTGATCATTTGGAAGTGATTTGCCTAATGTAAATGGCAAAATGATAATACACTTCTGATTCTGCTGAAGTTAATAGCATAACTACAGTTCACTAAAGGGAGAGTGACTGAGTCCAAAGGTAATGACAACAAAGAACATCATTATCATACAGTGTACTGCATCCACCAAGGTATCAACTCCACTCTCATGAAGAAGGGAGTTACACTGATGAATTTTATTTGCAATGTATAAAGTACATTTCTTCTGTTAATGTTCTTCTGTTCAGGTTTCTCATTTCACATTATTATTATTATTATTAATAATAATAATAATAATGAAAATAAACAAAATACTACATATAAGTTATGTGGTCACCAATCCCCAAAAGGCTGTAAAGGAGGAGTATGATCCATGGGGTGAGGTCACTAGTTACCTTTACAGGCTCTGTATTGGAATACAGAAATATATGACCTGATCCTGATTTCATATTATGAACCACCATTTGAATCAAAATTAATTTTACTGAAAGCAATGAACTTAAGCTACCAAACTTCCTATGGCCCAGAACACACCAAATAGATCCAGAACATGCCTGAGCCTGCAAATCAGTGGGAGCATGGGGCATGGCCTTGGAGAGAAGCGGGCTACTCAAAGAGCAGCTGTGCAGCAGGGAGAAGGAGAGTTGAGTGCAGTGGGGAGATGCCAGTTGGAGACCCAGGGAGTGTGAGCACCAAGGTTGGGGACAGGAAGCCAAGTGTCTGCAGAGAGACGCCAGTAGGCAAGCTGGGAAAATCAAGCCCTGGGGGCAGAGGGACACTGGGGAGCTCAGAGGGTCACTGGGGAGCTCCACCAGGGAGAAGCGGCTACCTGGGATACCAGGAAGGAGGGCTGAAGCTCCAAGAGGAAGCCCAAGTGCCACAGTGGGGAGCGGCACTGAGGGACCACTGACACCCCCGGGAAGCACAGCAGTGAGGGAGGTGCGGAGGGCCATGGAGCCCAGTGCAGGAAGGATGGGCAACACTGGCTGGTGGGACGCAGATAGCCCAGCTGCAGGTCAGACAGGGTCAAGATGGGAATGGACGGGGGTTCCCCCCAACCCTTGGAGGCGGGCAGCATGGATGAGATCCACCAAGTGATCATCCAGGAGTAAGACCTGCGGAGAGCAGAGTCTGCCCTGGCTATGGATGTGGTAAGGGTGGAGGAAAGGGGAGGTTGGAACCTCACAAGGAAATCCGGGGGTGAGATCCCTTTGGGCCACCTATTGGGAACTACCTTCCAAGAAGAAAATAAAACATCAAAGACATGGCAGGAGAGTAGGAGCAGCAACCGAACCTCACTGGTGATACTGAATTCAGATCTCACCCTGACGTTAGTGGGGAGCAAAGCAGCAGTCAAGAAGGGGCCAAAGCTCTATAACAGCTACCAGCGACACCTGCCAACACATCTCCACCACCCCCACAATTACTACACCCCACAACAGAGCCATCAGCATTCCTGGATCTTACACCTGCACCTCCAGAAATGTAATATCTCATCCAATGCACCAAATACCCTCATGAAAAATATGTAGGAGAGACCAAACAACAACTGCGCAACAGAATGAATGCACACCAGAAATCTATCAAAGACAAGAATACCCAATTACCTGTGGGGGCACATTTCTTACAAGAAAACCACTCTCTCTCCAATCTCTTAGTTATAATCCTCAAAGGGAACTTACAAAACACTTTTCACGGACAAGCCTATGAACTTCACTTCATCAACCTCCTGATTACAAAAATTCATGGAGTAAATATAGACATTGTATTTATGGCACATTATAACTTGCCTGACGTCTGACTCCCCAGGTACCTCTCCACTATTTACCTGCTACATTCATCCCCTTTCTCTCCCCTCCTCCTACTCCCCTAGCCTGTCTCACTCACTGACTCCTCAGTTTATATCTTCACTGATTGCCTGTCTTGCAAAAATACCAGGCCAGCCAGTGGCTTCATTACTGTTCTTTCCATCCAGGAAGAGCACACATCAACTGCAGAGGCTTTCTCAGCCCGATGAAGGGTTTTTAAACCCAAAAGCTTGCTAAGAAAAGCTTTTTCCAACTATTTAAGTTGGTCTAATAAACAATATCAGATTCACTCAAAGAACCTTGTCTATCTAGTGGCAGGACATTTAAGTTTAAAGGGAGCCCAGGGAAGATGAAAAACAATCTTTTGTTATGGAAGATTATTTTATATAAGAGCAATTGTCAGTGCTTGAATATTGTGCATTGCTGATTTCCAGTGGAATTCTGTCATCTGAATGCCTAGGTTTCCATTCCATTTCAGTCATAACTAGTCTGTATCTGGTCTGCTATGTAACATTATTGTCCCGGGACACGAGGGACGCAAGGATACTCACCAGCAGCTCAGGAAACAGCACGTGAAAGACGGGATACAAAATCCGCGCGGCTCATCAGTCGCTTGTTTATACAGCTGCAGCCAGCCGGTGACGTCAGCGCTGAATATCAGCTGGCATGAATAAAAATGGCAGCACACGCTGTGGAACCGGTGGAGAGGGAGAGGAGACAGCAACAGATGTCCCTGCAGCTGAGGCCAGCTGGTATACCGGGCCAGAAGAGGAGGAACATCTGGGATGAGTGTAAGAAGGGAGAAGAGGGTCATCCAGACGACGCGGTGGATGTGGCTGCAGAGGGACATCAGGATCACCTCATGAAGACAGCAGGGGGTATCCCTGAAGAGATTAGCCCCAGGAGAGAGGGACTGCAAGGGATCCAAGAAAGAGGTGCCACTGAGGGAAGCATTGTCGCTGGAACAAGAGGTGCCTTGGAGTAGGCAGGGAACTGAGTGCCTAGGTATAAGGCAGCCAGCATCCTGGTGAAGTGCGGGGCAGCAGTTAAAGGGGCAGTGCACCCAGTTTTGTGTTGGAGCTTTCTTTTTCTCTTTATTTTGGGTTTGTTCTTCCCCGAGCTCCAGGGGCTATCTGAGCATAGTAGACCCGCACTGTAGGCCTAGACAGTGTTGGTAGGAGGGCCCGAGTAGGACCCAGTTGAGAGTCCCAGGAACGAAACGCAGATCAGCTCGACACCGCTAAATAGGAGGTGTGAGGCCGGGGTGTAGGGGTGGCGGAGCCCTGAGAGTAACCGCTGGGAGGAACCTTGGGCCAACGAGGGTGCCCGATGAATGACCCCAGACACTGAGGTCATCAAGTTGTGGCAGGAAAGCACGGGGTCAAGGAGTTGGGCGGAAGTCATCAGCTCAGACAAACGCGCGAGCCCAAGAGGTGCGTAACATCAATCACCCGAGCGAGAGCGGCACGAGAGCGACTAGTTGAGTCCCAGCGGTGACAATTATATATTTATACAGTGATGGCCCGGGGTGGGGAAGACAAGCAGATTGCAAAGGAAAAATGAGTGCATCTCCTACATCATTTCCTACACCAAAAGCCTCAGGTACAAACTTATTTTCTAATACTTGATGCAATCCCATATATTGCTGTCCAACTGTTTTTGGAAGTTCAGATTCATCACATAACTCAGAGAAGGACTTAATATGATTTTTCTACTAGAAGCAGTTCTGCACATAGAATACCCTTATCCATCTACTTTCTCCACATTGGTTTGTAGGCCCAATACTTCAAAATTGGATTGCCCTAAATAGAGACCTTATAATGTAACAAAGAAACTTCAGTATGTCTACCAAATTTTTCCAGGCTTGTTGGTCTGCAAAAAATTGTAGAAATTAGAGAATTAGAAACATGATGACAAGAAGATCTTATGCAATTTATAACGGAAAGGGAAACATAAGAGCCTGTTTAATTTTCATGCATACAGGAGCGTCATTGGTTATATCCATCATCCAGTGCATAAGCTTGACTTACAACAAAGACCCTGTGATATTGTCAGAAGTCTGGAAGATGGAAGTCACTAATTTCAATTAGTATTTACATCCTTTTAAAATGAAAATTGAGCCCCATTGAAACCTGTTGAACATTCAGTTGACTTTATTAAAATAGGGTTGAGGGATTACAACTGGTAGGTTACATAACTGATTTATTAGGTGAGGTAATACACGTTTTAGAAATGTTAACATGCCCCCACAAGACTATTGTTACAGTATTCCATTTGTTCAGATCCTGCAGTATAACATCAAGACTCTCCTGAAAGTTCTGATAGACAATAATATTCATGTTCTTGGATATTTTGATGCCGAAATAAGTATTTGATTGCCACTGCAAATGCCATTTGCTAAACATATCGTTTGTAGTATATTTTTCTAGTCCACATAATTCAGAACTAGTTCAATTAATTTATAACTAGACAGATTGCTAAAATTGTTGATTTAATTATAAAAGGGCAGGAACTTATCTCTTGGGATTTTACAGAAATTAGTGCATCATCTGTATGCAACAGAATCCTGTATTCACTGTCTCATACCTTAACACCCGTCACCCTTATTACTTAAAGATATAGGCAATGGTTTTGATGCTAAATCAGATCAAAGGGCGGGGTGTGTGTGTGAATAATGGAGAACCTTGTTTGGTCCCCCTTTGCAAGTACAATGGATCAGCTAAAATGTTGTTGGGCATACCTATCTTGAAATATAACACATGTATACCTTATGTAATTTTTTATGAAATCCCAGAGTTTGTAAGACACAAGAAAGGTACTTCCAAGAAAGGGCTTTCAATCAAAGGCTTTCTCTGAATAAAGTAGTGAAAGAGCCATACAGTCTTAAATTTTGTGCTACTGTTACTAAATCAATAACCTGATGAACATTATCTGGACCAGGTCTTTTTTGTTAAATCTGATTTGATTTTTTAAAAATTTTCTTAGGGAGGACTTGTTCCAAACTGTGTGATAACGTTTTGGCTAAACTTTTGGTGTCTACATTGATTAAAGAAATTGGTCTATAATTAGACCACTTCATAGAATCCTTGCTTATTTTAGGAATTAGGGAAACTACAGCTTCACATAAAGTGGCTGGAAGTTTAAATTGTTTTTTACTACCATGAAATAAGTTTAATAATTGAGGTAACAGTATATCTTTAATTTTTTATAAAATCCCACAGGAAATTCATCACTATCCAGAAATGTATTGTTTTTCCTTCCCTTTAAGGCCAAAGTTATTTAATCTAGTGACAATGAAGCCTACAAAATTTCCTTTTCCATCTCTGAAATTTGTTATATGGGTAAAAAATCTGGGGACATGTCTGTTTCCTCACTAGTAACATTCAGATTTTCCATGTACAACTGAAAATAGAATTAACTGAACTGTTGGTTAATGTGTAATATATTTATGGCACAGACAGTCTCTTATAGCTGATATTTTATTATTGTTGGATTTACTTTTTAGTCTCTTTGCTACCAATTTTTCTGCGTGTTCCCCGATTCCCAGCAAGATTGGTGTAATCTATATAAAGCATACTCTGCCTCCTGGGACAGTAATTTATTCAATTTATATCTCATCTTGATAATAATGCATAGTTTATCCCGCAAAGGATTTGTAACATAATCCTCATCTAAAGATGTAATTTTTCTTATCAATGTATCTGTTTCTGTATCATGTTTTTTTCTTGTGCAGAAGTATACGGTATTGTAAGTTTTTGCAAGAAGAATAAGTAATTTCCCATAATATTAAAGCTGAGGAAGCAGTATGTTGATTAAGCTCCATCGTTTTTTTAACTGTCCTAGAAAGACTATTTCAAACTTGGAATCATTCAAAAGAGAGGCGTTGAGTCACTAATAGTTATTTACAGTTGGTCTATCCACAAGGAAGAACTGAAACTCCATTTCAGCATGGTTCAAAACAGCTGTAGAGCAGAGTCAAATAGGGTTTGAGAAATAAAAATAGTCAATTCTAGAATATATACTGAATAAGGCAGTTCAAAAAATCGTATAATCCCTCATTGTTGGATTCATTATTCGCTAAATATCTACTAAATTGAAAATTGAGCCCTTCATTATTGTGGCATCAGTTTGTCATTCAGAGCATTCAGTTTGTTTTTATTGGACTGCCCAGATCAAGTATGACATATAACTTTTAATAACTTCCCTAAAAGTAGATTTCATGGATAGGAGGGCACAAGACTGATGGATGACAAGATCCAAACATTCATTCAAACATTCTTCCAAAACATAATGGTATTTCCCAAATTCAGAGAGCTTTACAAACAGAAGAATGACAAAATGTTGAGTTGTTTGCATTAAAAGTTAAATGTAGACAATGCAAAATAAAAATGGAAGCCATAATTTCACATTTGCAAGAACAAATCTACCCCCTGGATCATTAGCTATATCTATCAAATTTTTAATGCACTAGAATACAAAATTCTATGTGACTTTGTGTTATACACACTACAAATCACTAACCCTACTCACCTATACTTTAATTTTTCAGATTTCTCTGCTGACAGATGTGTTTGTTATTTTATATATTCAATTGCTATTTAGATTTCTTGGAGCACAGAAATATCAGCCCTCTGTTTTTTGAACTCTGGGTAGCCAGCATGAGAATAGTAAGAAAGAAAAGGCATGACTAGAATCAAATACTGTCTTTTTTTAATCAGAAGTCTGTAGAACACTGTTAAAAAGTCTGGACAATCATATGTAGTATGCCAAATAGAATATTTTAACTGAATCCATAATTGGACCTTACATCAAGACTAACATTCAATCAGATTTGTTTGATATTGAGCCAATGGGATTTATAAGTGAAACAAAACACAACTATTTAAAAACAGTGTTTTAGAAATGTGGTAGACATAAATACTTTGCATAATGCAATTTAATTCCTAGTACACAAAGCTGCTGTAAACACAAAACCTAGGAGCATTTTTGGGTCTGAAAAGCTAACCAAGAATGCTGTCCTTTGAATCAGTTGACCTTGAGGAAGAGGACTGACTAGAGGCAAGGCCTTTCCAACTTCACATTAAGTGATTTACTGGCAGTAGAGGAAAGCAAAACAACAAGTAATGTGCAACTGGTTCAACACCACAATAACAAAGCCTGAAGTACAAGTATAGTCTTCAGTACCTCCAGCTAGATTTTTTTCCTTACAATGAATTTGCTGACAGAAACAGCAGTATTTTTTTATTAAAATAAAAATATGTTTGTGTGTGCGTGTCCATGCACAGCTGCATGATGGCATTACATCCACTAACTCCCATAAAGTCACAATTACTTGTAAAATATCTATTCAGTCCAGTTACCACAATGCATGAAGTCCATCAGATCACCCACTTTTAAAGAAACAATGAAACTGAAAGACACGACAGGGTGATTTAAAGATGGAATGTATAGATTTAAATTAGTCCAATATTATTCAGTTCAGTAGATTCATAGAATCATAGAATCAATGAGTCGGAAGGGACCTAGACAGATCATCGAGTCCGACCCCCTGCCATGGGCAGGAAGGAGCACTGGGGGTGGCAGGGGTCATAAGACCCCAGCCAGGTGCCTATCCAGTCTCCTCTTGAAAGTATTTGTTACTTAGTTTTGTGAATTAATTTTTATCTAAATAGCAAAAAAAACATTCAGCACTGATTTGTCCTGGGATCCATAGAATCCTCAGATAAAATTAGACTAATTATGGCCACGTAGATTCAGAAATCTTATCTATGTTACATATGTAAAGGTTGATGCCACAATTTTACTTTGTTATTGTGGCATCAGTTTGTCATCATGATAAGCAGTAGACATATCAGAATACATAATATGTGTCTATAGAGCATTCAGTTTGTTTTTTTGGACTGACCAGATCACACCAATTTGCGAGTAAAAAATTGGGCATATTGAACAGGCCAGCCTTTTGATTACTTGACGAAAGAAGGTATGTGTAATCTGTGTAATTTAGACTTAGGTCAACTATATAATACACTATAAATATTTATATGAATAAAAAACTGTGTGTGTGGGTATATACACATATAAATACACATATACACATACATACATATACACACACACACACACACACGTGTGTGTGTATATGTATGTGTGTATGTGTATATATATATAAACTGTAATCAGTTTAAGTGCTTCTGTAAACATAAACCCTCAATGTAGATGAAGTCACTGAAAAGCTCCAGCCCCAAACGAGCCAACAAAACAGTAACTACAACATAGACTTACTGGAATTTCTCTCAACTACAGTTCAAAGAGAGCCCTACCCAAAGAAACAACATGACTGATGCAAAGTTCTCACTTGAAGAGATAAGGGGTCCTCTAATTCGATTT
>NW_017729008.1:20104400-20106293 GCF_001723915.1 Gavialis gangeticus
CCTTTCCCTTGCTGCAACTTGAGACCATTGCTGCTTGTTCTGTCATCTGCCACCACTGAGAACAGTCCAGCTCCATCCTCTTTCAAACCCCACTTCAGGTAGTTGAAGGCTGCTATTAAGTCCCCTATCAGTCTTCTCTTCTCCAGACTAAATAAGCCCAGTTCCCTCAGGCTTTCCTCAGAAGTCATGTCCCCCAGCCCCCTCACCATTTTTGTTGCCCTCCTCTAGACTCTCCAAGGTGTCCACATCCTTTCAGCAGTGGGGGGCCCAAAACTGAATACTGTACTCCAGATGTGGCTTCACCAGTGCTGAATAGGGGGGAATAATCACTTCCCTTGACCTGCCGGCAACACTCTTACTGATGCAGCCCACTATGCCATTAGCCTTCTTTACAATAAGGGCACACTGCTAGTTCATATTTAGTTTATTATGCACTGTAACCCCCAGGTCCTTTTTTGTAGAGCTGCTGCCAAGCCAGTCAGCCCCCAGCCTGTACTGGTGTGTGGGATTGTTCCATCTTAAGTGCAGAACTTTGCACTTGTCCTTGTTGAGCCTCATGAGATTTCTTTTGGCCCAATCCTCCAGTTTGTCTAGGTCACTCTGAATCCTAGCCCTACCCTCCAGTAGAACTATCTAGTACTCCAGAAGTAAGCAGGGGAAGAGGTTCAATAATAAGGACAGTTCATAAGAAGTATAGGAACTGGCATAGCTTCTGTATAGCAGCCATTGCACAGTATATGTACTGGGTGAATTCAAAGTTTTTCACAGCTGATGAACAGTTCAGAGCAAATGCCTACACGTGAGAAGAGACAGTGTCTGTCCTTAGCCACAGGTACCCACAAATGGTGCTTATACCTAGCCTAAGTACACATAACTTATAACACATGCATCTTTGTTATATAAAGAGAAAACACGCTCATATCCCTCAAAAGCTATTAATTACATATAGAACCGCTTCCATCATTCACTGGTCAGTGTTTATAATGTCGCTCTCTCTCTGTTACAGACCTTAGCAACAGATTCTGGCTCTTAAGTTCAACCAGTTCAGACACCCTCTGTCTTCACCTAGTTCAATAAGTAGTATTAGATGAGATGGTGGCTGTCACCAAATATATTTAGTATTCTGTTGTGGATGCATTGTCCTGGAAATAACAACTGAGATATGCTATGGACTCTGTGTGTTTGTTATTTCTTGGGAGATCACCAAAGCTAAAAAGTCAACACATTGCCATGACTGCAATGCTCAATCTATTCACTGGCTGTATCCATAACAGTAATGAAGAGATGTAACAAGTGAGGCAGCCACACAGGGCAGCTGCAGTGCTTCCAGCTGCTGCTGTGCTGCTCATGTGATCTTATGGCTGCAGCAACAGATGGGATTTTTTTTCCTCTCTCCCCACCCAAGTCAGTAGCAATATGGTGGGGTGACTTGGGGCAGCAGCTATTATAGCAGCTGTTATAGCTACTGCAGCAATGACCTATTAGCTGTAGGGAAGGGTGATGCATATATTTAGATAATAAAAATGTATGCAGTAGGAATCAAAAACCAGAAGGGAAAAAAACTGAGAAAAGTAATAGTTGCACAAAATGCTATTTCAAAGAATGAGGTAATTTCTCCTGCAAATGATTCCACAGTCCCTAAAGATATCACGCTATTATAGAAACGCATTTAAACACACATAAAGCTAAATGAACTCATAATATGTTGCTGCTGCTAGAGCAAGCTACATATAAATAGGGAATAAGAAAATTTAAGACTCAGGAGCTGGGTGAGTAGAAGCCAAATCACATGCAGGTCCAAAACCTTGCAAGTTCCAGGACCACACTCTAAAGCACTCAAGGGCTCTTCAAAAAAAAAAAAAAAAAAAAAAAATTCAAATTTTTAAAAAATCC
>NW_017729008.1:20106342-20110848 GCF_001723915.1 Gavialis gangeticus
AAAAAAAAAAAAAAAAAAAAAAAAATTCACATTTTTGAACAATGCCAAAAATATATGATGATTTCTTATCTTTTTGTAGAAGTTTTTAAAGCAAACATGGAGTTTCAGTGATTTATGATCTGCCTTTTACAAAAGATCTAGCAAAAAGTGGAGGGCTGAAAGCTTAAGCTAAATAAATTCAGGCTACAGCTAAGATGTTCACTTCTTATCATGTGGATAATTAACAAAAAGTCACGTGGCAGATTCTTTCATTTTTATTTTTAAAACCAATATTGCATGTATCCTTCAAATATGCTCCTGTCTGAGGAGCATAAAGGAGTGTCACGGAGGGGTTGTTTACGTGTTTCAGCAGGCTCAGCAAGGGTACCAGCTGGCATCAGGAGTAGAGCCCCGGGGCCATCAAGGGAGCTCCCATCGCATCCATACCTGGCTGATTACACTTGCCTGAACTATGGTGACTTCAAGACAACAGTAGTCTACTGAAAGACTGTTATTCTGGGTGTCTTTGACAGACCTACTGCGACTGTATCCTTTTACACAAAGAGGGAATGCCCCTGTTTTGTTTCTTTTGGGTTTTGGATACACAGAAGGTTACCTCACTGTATGGGGAATAGACCTACTGTTGCTTTACCAGGGGTGTGATCACATACCTACAGTGGTGACATGTATGGGGTGGACAGGGGTGCACATGCACCCCCTGACAGCCAGTGTTCTCCACTTAGGCAACAGGCAGGGGGGCAGGCGGGAGCACTGGTGCTCCTCCTGATAGCATCATCCAGGGAGCGAGGACACCAGGAGAAGCACCGCTGGCACTTCTGGGCATGCCTCTGGCCCTTCTGGCATGCTGATGGCACTTCCAGGTCAGCATGATTGGTGTGGATCCTCCCCCCTGGTTGCTGACTGGCTGCTGGTGAGGCAAGTGCTCCCCCATCTCAGGAGGTACCAGTTGCCCGTGCCTACCTATATGTGTATATATGTTGTTACAAAGTTACATATTTATGTGTTGACGTTCATTAGTACTATTCCATAAATTAACTGAGTTACAAATTAAACCTTAAAATAGATAGCGGTGTATGTATATGAATATAAAGGTAAGTGTGTATGTAAATATCTGAATATAAATTCATACATATCTATATATATATTGTAAATAATAAATATTGTAAATAGTTACCTGTTCTGTCACAGTGCTGTAAGAGGAGGTATCCCTGTACTGGGATCCTGAGGTTTGTCATTAGCCCTAAGGAACTCAAAAGGATGAGTCTCGCTGGTGCCCCAGGGTTCCACAAGCTGCTACTGACAGCAGTTAGTGTCCCACAGCAGGGTGTTACACAAGGAACCACACTAAATTATCTTAATGGTCCCCTTTTAGAATGGTCCTCTCATATAAACTTTAGTTTCTGTGCATTGCTTCTTTAAATTTTCCAGAAGTCAGTTATCAATTAGACCAGCTTCCACTCTGACATCAAGATGCAACATGTTACAGAGCAGGCACACACTGTGCTCTCTTAGGCTAAGTACAGGTTAGTCTAAGATGCATACATTGAACCGATAAGCAAGTGCACAGACATTCACTTTTGATTCCAGAAATGCAGCAACATGCCTGCAGTGGCCTGGGCCAGAAGCCAGGAAGTTCTAGAGCACACCTCCCTGCTTGGCTGGAGCAGATAGCTTGGGCCAAGGCTAGCCCACCCACCCTGCAAGGGGGGTTTTGCTGGGGAGGTGCAAAGCATCCTGAGATACTGGGGGACTGTGAGCTAACTTGAATCTGGAGGAGACAGAAGTTCAATAAACCAATTTAATCTAAATCAGTTAAATTTGATACTACATCCATTCTGGTTTATCTTAAACTAGTTTCAGCCATTTTGAAAGCAGTTTATGTACACTCAACTTCTGTTGCGTTACAGATTTGAACCGATTTCTGATCACTTACACCAGTTTGTGTGTAATTTCTTTCCCTAGCCTTAGAGCCTCTGTACTTTTATCTTCTTGGTAGTACTTTCCCTTTATCTTATGTAAAAAAATACTTGGATTGAAAATATGTGACTACTTTTGTATATGCAAAACAGAGCAGGTTCAGAACTTAATTATTTTTAAGTGTTTTACTGTACTTTTATTCCTAGCTGGATACAGCACATGGGAGATGTAAAATGAAGAAAACCAAGCAAGAACACAGTGGCAGTTTTAGCCATGTGATATATCACAATTTGGTTACAATAGGACAATCAGTGTAGGAGTAGAAAACAGCAAATAAATTATATGAAGCCTTTTAAAGAATAAATGCTATTTTATGAATGAACAATGACTGTTGATAAATATAGTGCTGTAAAAAAGGGTACAATATGTAACATAAAGGTAACATTAATGAGGTTTAATTTTTAATCAAGGCAGCCTGGCACAGGCTCCAGGTGGCTGCAGTAGGAACAGTGGCAGTGGGATGGGGAGGGGCCACTTTTTCCCTGCACTGAGTAACAGCTTCTGTCCCATGCCACTGCTACTAAGTCTGGATGGGAGAGCCCAGAGCAGGTGTGGGACAAGTAGGGTAAAGGTCCCCACTGGTATCATGGGGCTGGGGCCAGTGGCGGTGGCAGCCAGAAGGAGCTGCTCCCACCTGGGCTGTCTAAAAGGCACTCCTGCCGCAGAGCTGCCCCAGCCCTACTTCATGCCGGGGGTGCAGCGGGATGTGCCTGGGCCAGGAGGGACTGAGGGACCCACCACGGGCTGGATAAAGACGTGCTGCAGGCCAGATCTGGCCCGAGGGACACATTTTGCCCACCCCTGGGAGAGCAAAAGCCCTGCAAGGGAGGCAGGGCACAGCTGCCGCTGAATCGCTATAGAGCCCAGGTAATGTGGCTGATTAGAGGACACCTGCAGGAAACCTGACCAGAAAGGGGCAGGTGCTGGGACAGTTATAAGCCCAAGACAGAGCTAGGGCAAATGACTGACTGAGACCTCACTAAGCTTTAGAACAGCAAGTAAGAAGTTGAGGGCTGGTAGGGGACTGAGACCCATAAGGAAGAAAAAGTTTAGGAGACAGTCAGAAGGCTGAAAGTTTTTGTTATAGCCAGAAGGCTAGAAGTTTAGTTATAGCCAGAAGGGCTTATGTTTTGGTTATAGTTTGGTCCAATGATTTGGAGGTCCCATAGCACCTGGAAGTGCACTGAACCTATTAGCACCTAAGAGGCAAACAACCATCATGAGCCCTGCCCAGGGCAGACTCAGGGAACAGACGGGGGGCCACCAGGCCCAGAGCCCAGCTAGACTCAGGGGCCAGAGGGCCGAGAGTGCAAGAAGGGCAAGACTTGGACTTGGGTGACAGAAGGCCTGGAACCTGGAGCAGGGCAGAGTTTGGGGTCAGGGGGCCCAGCACCCAAGATGGACAGAGACAGAAGCCGGAGGGCCCAATGCCCAAAAAGGGGGCAGAGACAGAAGCCCCAGAGGGTAAGATAAACTGGGACCGAGAAGCTTTGTTCAATAAAGTGGACTGGAGCTAGAGGTCTCAGAAAGAGAAAAAGGGTGGAGATTGAGAAGTCTGAGGCCCAACATGGGGAAATGATTGCACATAGGCTCGCTCTAGGACAGCCTCCCCCCCAGTAAAACAGTAACGTTAAAGGCATGGTGGGAGAGTAAGGAGGTGAGGGCCCCTAGAGCTAGAGTCATGCCAGGGGTTGTGCAGCCACCAGGGGGCATCATGACTGCCCCTGAAACCTGAACCTGTCACAAACACACTCCTTTGTGAGATGCAGGATATGGTTTGGCACTCCTATAGTCTGACGAGGGCACTGACTCCAGGTTTCCCACCTGCTGGACAGTTGTCCTAGCCATAAATTATTTCACAGAAGGTTAGCATCCCCAGATAACTAACTAACTCAATAAAAAATAAAAATGCTGTTGGGCTCTGGATCCTGCAGTGATGAAGGCATCATCTGGAAAGTCCTGATTCAGGTGGCTAATACAGACACCCACTTTTGCTTGATATTCTTCAAAGTCTATCCTAAGTCAGCTCTTAGCTCAGAATTTGGGTATTATGGGTTCTGATGCACCTAATTCTTCTCTTTTGCTCTGCAGATACAGCACATGAGCAGAATTGTGCTGGGTAACTGACTGAGTCCCTAACTGAGTATCGTGCCTGGGTACCTAACTGACTGTTCTGGATTCCAGCCTTGGGGGTGGGAAGCTAAAAATCAAGCATCACAGTACTCAACTTTTAGATTCCCAAGTCCTTTTTGTATCTGGCAGAGTTAAACTACTCTCCTGCTGAAGAATGAGATCCTCCAGGAAAAATAAAATGTGTGCAGTGAGAAGGGATGTCCCCCTTATTTTTATCATCTCTCTCACAACATGCACACAGACACCTTTTACTAAGATTATGAAAAACCAAGGTGACTTTGAATTTAAGACAACCCACCAATAATTAGATTCTATATGTGGAAAAGCAAAAATTTGTTATAATTTTCATGTATAGAATCTATTATCGGAGGATCATCTTAAATTCAAAGTCACCTT
>NW_017729008.1:20115848-20117511 GCF_001723915.1 Gavialis gangeticus
AAATTTGGTCTAAACCACAGGGGGGATACGCAGCCTGATCCCCCACATTTTGCTTCCCCTCCACTTTCCCCCTCACCTGCACCCCTGATGTTTTTCTCCCATCCCTACTGCCACTTGCCCCCCCTGCCTGCACCCCTGCCATCTGCCCCCCCCACCCAATCTCCAACCCTTGCTGCTTCCTGATCGCCCACTCCTGCTACTGCCCTGTCCCCTGCCTGACTCCCCACAGGCACTGCTGTTCCATCACCACACACACTGCTGTGGCATAAACCACCCATGCTTCCATCCATTCCCCACCCACTCTGTCACTTGATCCTGGACACTAGTCCTAGACCCTGACCCACACTCACTGCATTGCTGCTGACTCTACAGTTCCAAGCAGCAGCAGCAGCAGCAGCGGCAGCCCCAGCAGCTCTAGCTCCCACCCCAGTGAAGAGCCAGAACACTGATATTTGAATCTAAGACAAGGCTTGTTTTTCCCTCTGTTCACTGAGGGAAAGAAACCTTATTTTGAATTTGAATAAATACAGTACCTAGTTTTGAACTCTGTTTGCTGTGAATGCTCTAGTGAATTGTGTGAGAAGCAAGGATTTCTTAGGGTGGTACTTTTTATTGGACTAACCTAGTTGGGATAAAGTCAGACAAGCTTTTGAGTGCGAGACATTCATCCTTAGGTTCCTGAGAAAGCTTGGCCCAATAAAAGGTATCACCCTATGAAATCCTTTCCTTTCACATAAGTTCTGGACAATGACGGCTAGAACATCACTCTTACGCTACTACAGAATTCCAATTTGTGAAATGTGGAAATACCAAAAGATATAAAACAGAATCAGGCTCAACCAACATTTAAAATGGTTCAAAGTAAAATAGTGTGATGCTCCATCAGATGCTTAGATTCAAAAAGACACCTCTTGATTTCAGTGGTCTTTGAATTGAGTTGTAAATGAATGCAACTTGATTCTGTGGAATATACATGATATACACAAATGTTGTATTTCAACTCCTGGAAATGCATTTCCACCAGTTGAACGGCTCTGGGAACAAGTGTTCACAGCATTTCAACCACTTAAAAATGACCTATGTGGTGGAAATCTCCACAGCGTCAGATGAGGTTCAAGTGCCATTTGACCGGCATGCAAGCTATTCAACGAATGCTTGCATACAACCCCAGAAAAAACAGCAACCAAAAAGAAAAAAGCAAAGGAACCTAGAGAGACTTAAAGCACAGGCTGGTGACAAACATGGGGAAAAAATGCTTTACTGGAAGAAGCAGCACATTAGTTCGACCAAACCCACAGGCGACTGGTACCCCCCCCCAGCAACCAGACGGCAACCTGGGGGGGGAGGTCCCCCCCGTGGCCGATCGTGCTGATTAGGAAATGGCTGCAGCACTCCCAGAAGTGGCTGTGGCACTCCCACTCCCCTGCTGGTACTCGCAGGGGGGGCACCAGTGTTCCTGCCTGCCCCCCCACCCATCACCTAAGCGAGGAGTGCAGCCTCGCAGGGGGTGCATGAGTGCTCTCAGGGAGTGCATGTATCCCTTTTTGCACCACCTACGCATTGCCACTGACGAAGCCCCAACATCTATATAGATCAGGTGCTTCAGTGGGGCTTTTTGGTGCTTTTATCTAAAGCTGATTCAGTCACCTATTAAATTAAAGCA
>NW_017729008.1:20122511-20147200 GCF_001723915.1 Gavialis gangeticus
ATCACCTAAGCGAGGAGTGCAGCCTCACAGGGGGTGCATGAGTGCTCTCAGGGAGTGCATGTATCCCTTTTTGCACCACCTACGCATTGCCACTGACGAAGCCCCAACATCTATATAGATCAGGTGCTTCAGTGGGGCTTTTTGGTGCTTTTATCTAAAGCTGATTCAGTCACCTATTAAATTAAAGCACCAAAATACCCCTGTTAAAGCTCCCAATCTATAGAGACGTTGGGCAAACCGGATTCAGTTAATGCAATGCCTCTTCTGGGCATGCACTGGGCTTGATGTGGGGGCCTGCAGAGTTTAAAATAAAGTGCCATTTTTGCTTTTTTTATGTCTCTAAGAAGCCTCAAGCAAAAAAATGAATCAGCTTTTATTCTATTATTATAGAGGAAAAAGATAGCTATCCTCCATTGATAGAACATCACCAATTGCAGAGTTATTTATATAAACTCTATGTACAGTTTATTTGAACTAAAAGTCTAAAATTACCCTTGTAACTCCATGTTCTTGTGGATGGAGTATAACATTGGGCACTCCCTTAAATTTTCTACTTACATAGGGTGACTATATGGAAGAATGGGAAATTCAGGGCACATTCCCCGCTCCGACCCCCGCAAGTCAATGCATTACTGCAGGTAGAGGTGGGGGCAGGGCAGTACATGCTGAGCAGGCAGGCAGCAGAGGTGCCTGCCACTTGTCTTTCTAGTGTGCCATGCCGCTCTGCCTCCCCACTGGACTGTGCCCCACACCCCTGCATTTCTGGGATGCTCCTTTTAATTCTCATGAACCAGGTAGGACTGACATCTGAAATTCAGGACTGTCCCAGCTAAACTGGGATGTATGGTCACCCCATGCATACAGTATCTAAATTTCAGCATTCAAGGATAGTTGACAAAAACATGGACAATTTTTAGTTTTGAAAGGTAAACAGAAGTATGTCCCTATGAATGCATGTAGCATTATCTAAAATATTCTGTTCACATTATCAGACAGAACAGAAGGCTTAGAGAAGCCCTTCCTCAACATTTGGTCTCCTCCTCAAATGTACTTTTTTTGTTCTGACTTCCATACCTTTTGAAAGAAAACTATTCATTGTATAAATTTTCTACTCCATTTGCAATATGATCTTGTATATTGGGCTCACAGCGTGCAGAGAAATCACTTCACCTTGATGCAGTAAAATTTACTATTATATCATTTCATGCTGTGTCTTTATGATCAGAAGTATTCCAGATTTGAAACTGATTATGCATGTTATGAAAGTGGTAACAATGAAAACTGTTTTGTTAACCCACTTTAGGCTATGAAAATTGGTATTACTACAACTTAATCTTCAAATGAGTTTAAATGGATTGCATACCCAGCACTGCTTTGCAAAATTCTGATGTGGGACACAGGTTAGCACTTAAACTGCAAACCCCTTTGTTCAAGTGTTTATAAAACAGGACATAAAATTCACTTGGAAATGAAACTGGACTTTCAGGTTCTCAGTTGGAGAAGGGAAGAAGGGACACACACACACACTTATTTTGCCCTGTTATTTGTACTTTTTCATTCAGTGAAATTTGCTGTCAATTCAGTATTTAGTATTTATGTAAAGTGCCAAATTAATAGCTTTGAGACATAGATGTTTTCCATTTAAACATGTAACAGCACAGACTGCAATATTGGAAATTCTTTCATATATATCTCTATCCTGATTTGAAGGGATCAATTCTCCAAAACAGAACATTATAGTTCTCCATTTCCATTCAATTTTTGGTTAAAAAAAATAATGTTGGTTCTGTCTAATTAATAAAAGCTGGATTGAGATCACTAATATTTTTTGTAAGGCCACAAAATGACTACTGCATTGTTTTCACTTATTACCCAAATTGTAATCAAATTGTGACCTACAGGAGAAATCCCTTCAGCCATCTAAGCCCCTCTGTGTGAATCAAGTAAGACTAATGATAGATTTGATGAAGAAAACTCTCATGTCTTTTCCTTATTTATACGATTAATACATCATGGGCAAAGATGATGGAAACTTTGGTTTAGAGCCATCTTTGGAGTAAAAAGTGTGATTATGTTCTGTGTCCATTCAGGCTTTGGTATTTTGCTGAAGATGTCAATGGGCATATCTACACATACGCTTTAATGCGAAGTAGGCTATTCTACTGCCCATTAAAGCATCACAGCAAAAACAGTGCTAATAAGCTAATGCACAGTAGAATTAGTCTACTGTGCATTAAGTGTCACTACAAAGGTACTCACTTTTGCTACTATGCATTAGAGCAGCCTAATGTGCCTTTATGTAGTACCTCATATTAGAGGTACTAAACTTAACGCACAGTAGCAAAAGTGCAAAAATGAATGTGTAGTATGAGCAGCAGGCTTCAGGGAAAAAAATATGAGCAGCAGGCTTCAGGGGAAGGTCTTTGGCTTTTTCATTTCTGTAGTAAAACAAGCATGCTATTTTTTAAAGGAAAGCTTTCAGGGCATCTTGTTCATACCAGTCACTGCTTGTGAATATACATGTAAGTGCATAGTAAGCACTGAATAAGTTTCATGGCTCAGGACCAGAGGGCTCAGCACCTGGCAGGATCAAGGTTGTATTGTTCATGCACAAGTCTATCAGTTGACAATATTCTCAATATCTCCCTCGCAGCAATAATTTCACGTGGGGAGGGGAGGGGAGGGGAGGGGAGGGGGGAGGACTGACTCCTGCGGAAGTCTGAAAACTCATTTCAAGTATATATTTTATTTTAACTCTTATGCCAGACACATCACTGTTGTATGCAAGAGGTTCCCATCAGTGCCTAAAGCCATACTGTAAGAATTCTATGAACCCTTTTGATTTTAATACGCCACCAGACCTGTGCTGGAGAAAGATAATATGGCCAAAATTATGATTAGCTTGGCATTTCGTTTCAATAAATGAGAATGCATTGCTGGATGGAAGAGTAGGTCAGGCCTCAGATTTATAATAGAAACCCAGGATTTTATTTTGGGCACCTTTGTGTCATCGTGCAGTATTAGAGAGAGTACAGAGAGAGGAACAGCCACAGGAAGGAAACATATGAGCAGAGGTGTCATTATGAGGATGACCACTTCAACTAACTGCCCCCACAAGCACTTTTCAAATTCTTACCTCTCAGTGGTACTGAAGCCTCATGTCTTGTTTTCAAAATGGCTTTTTTTCCCTCAACAGCACAGTTGTACTGAAGCTGCCTGTGGTAGATCAAATAAAAACTGCCCAGGTATGAAAATGAGGCAGTGTTGACAAAGTCATTTCTTGGCCCAGACCATCGCCCACAAAATGCTTATGTAAGGGGATTTGGAGGGTGCTGGAGGGGATCATAAGGTATAGCCAGGGGAATGAAATATGAATTGAGAAAGCATGGGCACTGCATCTATAATGTGGACAAAACATTCTTGCCCAGTAAACTTTTTAGATTAGTAAGAACAACCCTCCTGAATACCGTGAATTTCAAAAAGAAATGCAAAAGTTTACAACTCCCGGTTCAGAGATGACACCTTTTATTAGACCAACTAAGAAATCACAAAAAAAATCTTAGTTGGTCTAATAAAAGGTATAATCTCTGAGTGAGGAGTTCTAGACTTCTTTCTGCATTTCTTTTCTGTCTCAGATCAACATGGCTACCAAATACATCCCTGAAACAGGAATTTAATGCCCGTAGGTAGACAGGACTTCAGTTTTATATCATACCCAAAAGATTTCCCACAAGTGCGATGATGGGGCGTAAGTTCAATAAGATCTAGACACAAAAACATTTCCTAGCCCTTCGTTTGGATCCACTCTTATCATTAATACTTTGCTTTCCTTTCCTCTACCCCCATCATTATACATGAAATTGCCTTTATTTATCAGCAAAATTCTAAAGAAAGAACCAATCATAACAAAAATGGAGTCTTAAAAAATGACATTGTTATCCAAGAATTCTTTTTACAAGGTTTTTTTAAAGAATGATCTTATCTTGCCTGCTCTACAAATTACTGGTTGTTTTTATAAATTTATCTGATTTACAAGCTGCCCTTCCCAAATAACGCTCACCATTATTGGAAAGTTTAACCATCACACCAAGCCCATAAACACAATTTCTGAAATACAGTACTACTGTTATTGAGTTAGACGAACTATGAAATGTTTCTTTCAGTATATTCCAAATTCTGAAAAGAAGAACTTGGTCTAAGTCACATTCTAGGAGTGGAGATTTTCATTTGAGTTTATTGGGATAAGGAATATTTTTTCCCAGGATGCCCTATATTTGCAAAGGTGTCTTACAGCTAATGGAAGAAAATGTTCCAAGTTGGTGAAAAATGCTAATATTTTAACATTTAAATTGGAATTTTTTAAAAATTAATGTTTTAAAGGAAACGTTTAAAATGGAATATGAATATTTTAAAGTCTAAACTTGTTACATAGGCAGACAAGTTTCTTAGGGTAAATCTTATAGCTTTTATTAGACCAATTAAAATAGTTGGAAAAATTCTTCTTTGCAAGCTTTTGGGTACAAACACCCTTCTTCAGGTTGAAGAAGTATCTGCAGTTGTTTTATGTTCTTCCTGGAGTATCAGATGTCAGGCAGGATATAATGTGCCATAAATCCAATGTCTATATTTAGTCCATGATTTTTTTGTATCCAATAGGTTGATGAAGTGAAGTTCATAGGCTCACCTTCAAAAGGGGTTTTGTAAATTTCCTTTGAGAATTAGAACTGAGAGATTGCAAACAGAGTGATTGTCTTGTGAGAAATGTGCCCCCACGTTTCTTGTCTTTGATAGATTCTTGTCTTTGATAGATTTGTGATGTGCGTTCATTCTGGTACGCAGTTGTTATTTGATTTCTCCTATACTTTTTCCTGGGGTAGACATTTAGTGCACTGGATGAGCTATATTACATTTTTGGAGGTGCAGGTGTAAGATCCAGGAATGGTGATGGTTCTGTTGTGAGATGTAGTTATTGTGGGGCTGGTGGAGCTATGTTGGCAGGTTTTGCATTTCTTGTCATGGCATGGTCTGGATCCATTTGGTGTGTTTTGGACCATAGGAAATTTGCTGCCAGTGATGAGGTTGGTGAGGTTTGGTGCTTGTTTAAAGACTAGGATGGGTGGTTCTGAGAATATCTCTTTAAGAATTGAGTCTTCTTCTAGTATGGGTTGCAACTCTTCGAGGATTTTTTGTATAGGTACCAGGGAGGGATAAACTGGTTACAGTATCTCAAAACATTTAAATAAATAATAAATAAGAATCAATGGATAATGAAAAGTATGAACAAAAATTATCTCAGTGGATGAGATCTACTAGTTTTAAAAATGTGATGGGCAGCTTACAGGAATTTAGGGAATTATCTAATGTTCAAGAGAGTTAAGTAAGTAGGAACTTAAGCACATTTACTTGGGTATTTTTGAAAAGTTTCCCTAGCTAATCTGAAATAATCAACTTAATTCATTTAGTTAATCACTCTTCACTCTATCCAATACTCCATTTAGTTTTAAAGATGTTTTTAAAAGAGGGCTTACTATATGCAAACATTTAAGAATACTTTTCTTCATTAAATTAATTTTTGTGCTGCTTTGAATTAACTGAATTCTACTTACCCTCCTAATATAGCTTCTTGATACAAACCATGGACAAAAAGTAAATTAGTAATACCCTTCACTATGTAGTCTGAATTTCTATGTTTATGCATTAACATTGTGTGTGTGTTAGTTTTATTTTAAATAATAGTGGTATTGAACTGATAAACCTTTATTTTTTCATTTCATAAATGGCTAAATGAATTGACAAACCTTTATTTCTGTATTTCATGAATAGCTAAAGTCCATTTTGTATTTGCCTTTTTGCTTGACATGAGTGAATGAACTTTGTACGGCCCTGCATATGACAGCAAGTTGTGTGAAAGGGTGAATAGTGAGAGAATGGGAAGATTTAACTGTTTGTGTAAGCAACAAGTTGCCAGCCTGCAAGTTACCAGTTAATAAACTGATTAGTGGATGGCTGAAAAATCTGCTTGAGACCTGGCAGACAAAGGAGATAATGAGGGAAAGGAGCACTGCATATCCTGCCAGGTGGGCTGCAAGGACACTTCATGGCTGAGATACTAACTTTTACAACTGACACAACCTTGAGTTGAGATCATCAGAAGATGGATGAGAAACAACTTCAAAAACAGAGACTGCATGTGGAAAAACCCCAAAATGCTGAACAAAGACTGGCAACTCCTATAAGAGGAAGGATCTGAGTAATGCTAGGTTGGGTGAGCCATCTTGACTGCTGCTGCTTTCTTCAGAGCACAGGTGTGTCTGTTCACCCTGCTCCAGCTTCTATCTTCATCACCACCTCAATAGGCCTGGGCTGGCCACCCAGTGCTAATATTGAGCAACTGCTACTGGTAACTATAACTGCTGGATGGAGTGGTTGTTTTGTATATGTGGGTTTACGTATGACGATGTGCATGGTAATATGTGTGTATTTGTATGAGTGGTGTGCTTAAGCTCATATAGTTACCTCATATAATCAATAAACACGGCATTTTGCCTTATCCCCCCTTGTAAGGTCTTGCTTGTGATCTAAGCAATCAATATTTTTCAAGTAACAACTATTTTAAGATACTAAGTTGTAAAAGTAATTTCTGAAAATATGTTGCTATATATTTACTCAAATGTGTATTGTTTCAGTGTACTTCATGAGACTGAGATTAAAAGATTAAAGTAAATCTAGTGTAAAGGCTATATTTAGTTGTCAAACTACATGTTTAAGGGGCGTGCCACCCAATTAGAATGTGCCTTTTTCAGAAAATAACTGAAGTACAATTGGAAAAGTTGATTAAAAGTGATTATTTAAATTGAGGTTTTTCATTTGGTGATTTAAATCATGATTTAAATTGCTCTGCTTTAAATAAAACCTCACTATCTAACAAAAGGTCAGCAAGGAAGGAACTGTGAGGGTAATAGCAGCAATTCCATGCGTAGTTAAGATTCATACTTCCATTACCATTTTTTAAGTGTCTGCATCCTACCTGAGAAATGCTTCTGCAGCGCCACTTTAGCTTTTGTTTGAAATAAATGATAACTTTCACTGCCTTCATTCATGCTTCTTTTCATAAGAAACACCTGGGAATCACTTGGAAAGTCTGTAGATATCCATACATTATTAGAAATGCAATGCAACTAAATACCCATATTACAACTCCAATGCACATGCACAGAGCTCATTAAAAGAATGGTAAGCTACTAGCTTCCTTTCTGTTCCTCCAGATAGTGTAAGCACTGCAATCATGGTCCCTGGAGCTCATGATGTGTGCATCAGACTTCCTTTCTCTGCTTCATCAACTCTTCTTCTAAATCTCCCTTCAAATCACAGTCAAAACACTTCTCTTCCCTCATTCCATTCCTCCTGATTTCTGTTTCCCTAAGTTCTGCAACTTAAAAATTTTTTTTCAATATGTAAAGTATTTGAGCAAAATTTTGTAAAAAAATGCTTAACAATATAGTTTTCAGTTTGTACTTGCATAAACAGGGTGGTATTAAACCAAGCCCGATACTCATTCTCTAATAACACTGCTGTGAAATCTTTAAGCATAGTCTTCAGGGAATGACTAATTACAGAATAATGACAAGACTAGTGCTGAGTAACTGCACTCACTGAAGCCTAATAAGATATGGATATAGGAAATATTCAAAATATTCACAAAATAGAAACTGAAACTCAGGTGCATCATCTCATTCACTGTCTCTTCTTCCTTGACAAAGATTTTGCAAGATGTGTGTATTGCCCACAGTGACTCAGACTTCTTGGTAAGCTTCAATTATTTTGGCTTTCTTACAGTCATTTTAGAGACTTGCAGAAGCTCAGCTGCTATCTTTTTTGCTCAGTCTCCTGATGCCATTTTCATTTGACTAACCATTGGCTCTGAGGAATTTACAAAATTTCATCTATTTGTTAAAAAGGAAAAAAAAAAGATATTGTTAGTTCCTGCCAGAAATCTACAATCACACATTTCTCTAGGCATAATGAGGCATTTCCTTGTGCTTTCGTATGCTGGCCTTATCCAATATCCCAGGCATCAGTTATTTTATTTTTGGAGAGTCAGAAATAAAATCCATAGCCTGTCATAGAAGAGATTACACATTTTAATGGGAATCTATTGCTTTATACACAGGATCCTAGGGCTGTGACAGTTTCTAAATGATAACATATGAAAGGCCAAATTTATCCCTGGAAGAAGTCCATTGACTTAATAAAGAAGGTTATTAAACTGGCTTCGTGAAGCTATCTCTTTTTGAAGAACATTTACTGTCCTGTGAATCTCTAATCAATGGGGAAAGTTCTTCCAAACCAATTTGGGGGTAAAATATTTATCGTTCCAAAGAGTTTCTTACACTGATAGATCATTAGTCATGTTAGTCTGAAGTCAGGCAGAAGGTAGGACAGAGAGCATTTTAGAAACAAACTGGTTCATCGAGGCATGAGCTTTCAGAGGGAATCCTACTCTGTCAGATGCTGCATCTGATGAAGTATGTTGTTACCTATGAAACTCATGCCTCTTTGAACTAGTTAGTCTCTAAAGTGCTCCCTACCCTATCATCTGCCTTACAATGATAACACTGGCCCTTTTTTGAAGTTCAAAAAATTGCAAACATCAGCTTCGGGTCAGATTAGGTTCATGGGGGAGATAAGGAAAGGACAAAAAACCTTAAAGCCTGTTACCTCCTCAGAAAAGGGCTCAGCATACAAAATACACAAAACATACAAAATTGCAGTCTGTGCACTCAAAGCAGCACAGGGAAGGCAGTAGCTTCCAAGGAAGCCAGCAGGCTACCATTCTTTTAATGACTTTTGAGCATGTGCATTAACAACGTAACATAGTTATTTATTTATATTACATTTGTGGATGGATACTTGCAGACTTTCCAAGTGATTCCCAAGTGTTTCTTGTGCAAATAAGCATGAATAAATGATCATTTCCTTCTACCAGCTGGAGAGGTGTAAATCACTTTTGAGGGAGAAGAACTAGGGGTATTAGGTGAATTTTATGTACAAATCCATGATACTAACTAGGAGAATTGGGTGAAAAGGGGCTGGCAGAGGTATTATATATCCCAGCACTCTTGTGGGGAAGTGCAATTTTACATAAGGCCCAAAGTAGCTATCTAGTTTGATAGCACAATCTGGTCTTGTGTGTCTGCATGGCCTTAAGTAATTAGACAAACTGATTTTCAGATTCATTTGTGTATGTGACTTAGGGTATGCAGTTGAGTGCAACCATCTTTGAAAAACAGGCTCTTTTAGAAAAAGATCAAAATGAGAATAAGGTACTACTGCTTCAGATATAGAACAACCCCACCTCTCCCCTTCCCTCCCCCCCACAAAAAACAACAGCAATAAACCCCTGAGTGGAAACACTGAAACTTGCTTAATCAGGTAATTGCTTCTTTCCCATAATGTTAATACATTAATGTTTATGGAATAAATCATATTAATTTATGTAATGGAAATACCAGAATGCAAAAGAAACTAAATACACCTTGACAAACATACATACCTTTCCTTGCTTCTTAACCATATACTAGCTACAGCATTCACACATCACTTTATGTGGTCATAGATTTCATAGGCATTGGGGCTGGAAGGGACCTCATAAGGTCATTGGGTCCAGCCCCGGGCCCAAGGGGCAGGAAGTCAGCTAGGGCCAAAGGATCCCAGCAAGATAAATGTCCAAATAGTTTTTGAAAGTGTCCAGAGTAGATGCTTGCACCATCTCTGCAGGGAGTTTGTTCCAGGCCTTGGGGGCTCAGACAGTAAAGAAGTTTTTCCTTATGTCCAGCCTAAAATGGTCTTCCAGGAGTTTGTGACTATTGGACCTTGTCATCCCTTGGGGTGCTCTGGTGAACAGCTGTTCCCCCAGATCCTGATGCATATCCCTTATGTACTTATAGGCTGCTACCAAGTCACTCCTAAGCTTCTGCAGGCTGAAGAGTCCCATGGCTTGCAACGTCTCTTCATAAGACCTGTTCTCCTGCCCTCTGATCGTGTGCGCGGCTCTCCTCTGGATGCTTTCAAAACACTTTACAAGCATTATCTAATTAAATCTTACAACATCCTTGGGAGGGAAACAGGGAATAAGCATTATCATCCCTAGCTTACAGATGGAGAGTAACAATATCAAAGTCACAGCCAAGCTAAAAACTTAAGTCTTCAAACTGAAAAACAGAAGTTCAAGCCCCACGAGCCCTAATGCTACTCCCTCCTAATGGTGACCCCTGATTTTTCTAGGTGGGCATGATGGAAGGCTGTTAAATTTAGAAAAACATGAATATTCTGCAAGGTTTCCCATAATCACTCCTCAGCACTGTATATTCTTTCCAGTCAATGAGAGCTAGAAGCCTAACTCCTGACCTTTTGGAGTTGAAGATCTCTCTACAAGGTATTCCTAGTGGTCTTGAACTTGTACAGGGGTGAAGTTGCTGTTGGCCTGGAAAGGGGTCCCCTACATAAAATTTTAACAGCAGCACATGGAACACTAGGTGTATTTTCCATGTTTGCAGGAGGGCAAGCTCAAGTGCTACAAGGCCTATTTGGCGGACAATGGTATAATGTCCTGAATATTGATCATCTAATTTCTGTTAGGCATCCCATGTGGAGCATTATTAATAAAGTTTGTTCTGCATTATTATATGCAGACTCAGGCAGAATGAGTAAGGAGACCCAGTTGTTCTTTTTATAGTTTAGGAAGAATCTGAATTACTGTTCAAGAATTTGGTTTGACTGCCCATCTGATCAAGAGTGACATGCTGTGGAAAGGTGAAAGTGAACATCTAAGAGGCTGTGTACCTTTTTTCAGTAGTTGGATATGAATCAGGGCCCGTAGTCAGAGATGATATGAACCAGAAGCCCATGTAATAGGAAGAGCAGAAGGTTGGCTGTAGCTTCTACAGGTGGGCGCTAAAACAGAGGAGGAAGGGGATGCATTTTGGTAAACTGATCTACCACCATTAAAATGGTATTCTGGCCCTTGGATGGTGATAATGTGACTATGAAATCCATTTTAATTTGGGACCAGGGTCTTGAGGGCAACTCCAAGTATATTAGGGATTCAAAGGGTTTGTGATGAGAGGTTTTTGGTGTGCAGCAAAAAGCAAAGGACTGAACATAGATCTATATAGAGTTTCTCATTTAGGACTACCAGAAATACCACCTGGCCATACAGAAGGTCTTCTTTTGGTCAAAGTGCCCTGCCTGAGGGATATTGTTTCAGGGTTGGAGTGCTTCCAGATACAGGGGTCCTTCAGGAAAGTACAAGCTGTCCTTTATGAACAGGAGTTCATCTTTACAGGCATTTAGGAGTTGCAGAAAGCACTGACGCTAATATCTAGGTGTCCTTTGGCAAGTGGGTCATTTGTGAGGGCTGCCTAGAAGGAGGAAAGGAAGTTGAGATATGGCTCTACAAAGGAAATTCTGGAGTAGGATTTTGTTTGAAGCAGGTGGGTGTGCATCTGGGCTCCCTGAATAGTATTAGCTCTTTCAGGACCAGGCATTGGCTTTCTCATTTTTTCTCCCTGGCCAATATGTTACTATGAATGTAAAATGGGAAAGGAAGAGGGGCCAATATCAGAATCAGGAGAATTGTTGTGGTTGGTGTAGAGATTATGGAGTTTTGGGCTCCTTCCAGCTAATGCTGCCAAGTTTCAAACTGTTTTGAGGGCCAGGAGCTCCTTACGTGCTATGCCAGTTTCACTTATCTGATGTAAATTTCTGGGAAAAATAGGCACAGGGATGCATTTCTTGTTGATCTCCCAGTTGCTGTGACAGCACACCCTCATTAGCTACATCTGACATGTCTGTTTCCACAGTGAAAGGTTTCTATGGGTCTGGGTATTCTAATATGGGTTGTGATGTAAAAGTCTCTTTTAACACTCAGAAAGCCAGCTGATACTCCTGACGACAATGACACCTGTCTGGTTTACACAGGATTGTTGTGTTTGGAGCAACAACTCAGGAAAAGTTGGGGATGAAACAATGATATAAGTATGCAAATCCTACAGAACCTTTTGGTGTCATGAATGCTTTGTGGTTCAAGGAAGTCACATACAAGGGATCCATCTGAACTCCTCTGCTGTCATAATAAAGCTCAGGAATTTTACAGAAGCCCAGTCAAAGTCACATTTCTTGAGCTCTGCATAAAGCCCATTCTGACACAGGCATGCTACAATTGTTCAGAAATGGTGATTGTGGGTAGTTTCATCTTCTGAATAATCAGGATGTCATACAGGTAAACCATAATCCAGCAGATCCCAGAGCACATCACTGATAGTCCTGTAATGTTGCTGGAATGAGGAACAAGGGAAGCAAAGAAAGCATTTCTGACAGTCTCAGCTCTCTTGAGCCAGGATTTCAAATCCTGATTTTCCTCCTGCAGTTGGCTGACCAGATCAGGGGGATACAGCAGAAGGGCAGGCTCCTCCTGAGGCCCCAAAGATGGGGTGAGATCCATAGTTTTGCCTCCCAGGTCCAGTCCTCGGGAGGAGGTTGTACAGGTTCCTGAAAACTGTCATGGATATGACCCAGACATAGGAGTCAGAGCTCTCTCATCATGGACTTGTGTCCCATTGGTTCCCCTGGGTCACATGATATCCCATTGGAACTTCATGGGATGGCCCAGCCTGGGCTGGGTCTGGTAGGTAGCTGGCAACTTGGCAGCCACTGGGCTATTGGTGGTCCCAGGACTCCACCCACAAGTCCCAGAAGTCCTGACAGCTAGGTCATCCTGGATCACTTCTAGGAAATATTGCTAGCTGCTGCTCTACAATCTACTACTTTTTTTTTTAAACAACAAAACTGTCTCCAATATTTCAAAATTATTTGTAGCTGGATACATCTTATTATCTCCAACCCTCCTCATAGATGGGCATGTTCAATTTTCAACTCTGAAAACCTGCAGTGGTAGGGATTCTGTAACCTCTCTTTACAATTTTTTTTTTGCCTAATTGTACTCTATAAAGTTTATTCTTAATATTTAAGTTAAATTTTGTCTAATAGCAATTAAGCCTGCTACTAATTCTACCTCTAAATTTATTAATTAAAGAAAATAATTGCCCTCTGACTTCTTTATAACTTTCTCTTAAATATCTACAGATAGTTTTCTCTCTTCTGTGTTCTTTCCCAGTGAATATAACTAGGGCCTTGTACAGACATTCAGTATCTCCTGGGAGAGTTGCTGCTCTCCCAGTAGAAACCACAAGTGTACAGATCTTCAGACTTTTTCTCCTAGAGTAAAAATGGTGGTGCTGGGAAGTTTGGGTCAGCCAGTCAGGGCTGCGCTATATACTGCTGCCATCTGTTGCTAGGCAGGCTAAGGGAGCCTGCAGAGCATGTTAAGATGTGTTCACTGTCTCTCCTTTCCCTCTTCCCCCACCTCTAGCTTTAGTGTCAGCACTGCAAGTTCTTCATTCTTCAGGGCCCCAGCATTCAAATCTGTATACATGTGGCTCCAGGTAAGTTTCTCTACCAGGAGAACAAAATTGCGAGAATTATCTTGGATTATCTGAATGCATGCACACAATCTAGATCTCATACCTTGCTTGATAAGTCCTGTTTTTCAAGTTTTTAACCACTTGTAACTCACGTTTATTAGTTTCTCTTTAAAAATAAAGGTATAAGGCTTGATCCTGCATCCTCTAAAGTAAATGGTTAAGTTCCTGTGGCTTCAATATTACAGGATCAAAACTACAGTACCCTGAACTCACTGGAATAATTTAAGATAAAATTAGCCAGTGCTGAATACTCAGTAGTTACCTTGTCTTTCTAGCATACCCAAATCATGGTTTCAATCACTATACAGAAACAAAAGAGTTCAACGGTGTAATCAGTGTGTGTACACATTTCCTCTTTATATTAAGAAATAATTTTACCTCTTTCTCCAAAAACCATAACAACAAATCACGGTTTAGTATGAAATAATTAGCGCTGTCTCTAAGGCAAACTACAGGAGGTTTCAATTACTGTATTGTATATTGGGAAGCAACCAATAACATATTCTACTACCTGGAAAGCAGATAGCAGAAAATTAGATATAGTCAGGAACCAGAGACTCTTCCGTTAGCTTAACTTAAAAAAAGAAATCCAACCACTACTATTAAGATTAAAAATAGTAGCACTGTAAACAGCACAAGGCAAGCTATTACATTTTTTTGAACAAATTAAACATGCTATTACATTTTTTTTTTAATGTTCAGTTTACAATTAGGTATTCCAGGTGCAGTCAGCTAACCACCCTTCCCCATTACTAGATGAACTTAATTTAATTATGTGTTAAGTGAGCACCCAAATATACTTGTCAGTCTTATAAAAGTCACCCCAAACTGGTACCAGTGGTAAAGCTACAAACCATCAAACCTAATTCTTCTAAACATGAGAAGCGTGTGTTGAAAAATCATGAAGTACTTTCACAAAATGAGAAGGTTTTGAAAAAGTCACGGAGGGAAACTGAGGACTGGACATACTCAGAAAGGAAGATTTCCAGATAGGACCATCCAATTAAAGCAGCCCAGCTACTTGCAGACCAAGCGAGACCCAAATTCAGAAAAAGTGCAGTAATAAGTCAGTAGATCTCATCCGCCATACCAGGACATCACACAATGGACCATCTCACCTAGATTATTAAGGAATAAACCTAAATATTTAAAATTCTAAAAAAAGAATCTTTTGTAACATGAATTGTTAGGTTACCTAAGTATAGGGGCCAGTACCAGTTTCTGATATAACAAGATCTTATACTGTATCAGTTACATTGCTGGAGGCTAAGCATAAGCAATTACCATGACTGCCCTCCAAGGAGTCAAGGTTTCCTTGGCAGAGTTTTTTTTTACCAATACTAATTGAAATAAATGAACTGTATTAAGTATACAAAAGCATTTCTGTAACATAATCCCTGTTTTTCACCCAGGGAAAGAAATGAAAAACCTCTAATATGACCATGAAGAATTCCCAACATGCTCCAAAGAAAATAACTACATACTGCCTTTGGAATGAAACGTAACAAAACCTCATGTTAGGCCAAGACTCACCCACAGCTTGGCTGTAATGACTTCACTAGTCAATCGCCCAAACGTTTGGTAGGTTTAGAAAAGTTTTCTGTTTTGTTTTTCTAAAGTTCCAAAAAATCACATATAACATGACTAAGTAGCATAACCGGGGTGGGCAAGTGTAGTACATATGCCAGGTGCCACCTAGGGGAGGGGCATCAGAAGGACAGGGCTGGGGGTGCTACACCTAATACATGCTTCACTGCTGCCTCCTTTGCTACCTGCCTAGTGCAGGCAGAGTTGCATAGGATACAAGGCATTCAGGGAATTGTTGGGCATTTATACACATACATTTTTGTCCCACAATGGGCCAGAGATCTGCCTCTTTGGAGCAGACACAATTAACTGAGTCTGCTCTGCACATGAGCTGATTTGAACTGCACTGCTTCGTATGCAGTTGTATAAGTGGCGAACTGCATGTCACATCTGATGTGTTTTAGTTCAAAAGTACACCACCGCCATTTTTTCAGTGTGGATGCACACTTATACAACTGCACACACTGCAGCACCAGCTGCTTTTCAAAGCACCTGCCACTGCAGCGCATGCATGTGTACAAATGCCCATTGTTTTTAGATTAACAGCGGAGTTTACCGATGCTGGGGAGAACTGACCTCCACTTTTTGCTGCCAAAAACTACATCTTTTCCTTCCGTATGGACATGGGCTTTGGCAGCAAAAAGAAAAAATGGGAAGAAAGTTTTCCCCCCAATAGCAGCAAACTCCACCCCCAGTCTAGAGATTTACAATGCCCAGGACATCTCACACTACATGACACTACCTAGATTCCTACTTGTTGCTGTTCCTGCACTTGGAATTGAGAAGGTAGGAGGAGAGAAGAGGAGATGAGAGAAGGTTGTCCCACATGCATTTTTTCCATGCTATGCCTCTGATAGGAATGTTTTCTGACAGTAAAATTTGGCCCTTTATATTTGGACTCAGATTTCCAAATAACAGTTAAATATAACACTGCATTACAGATGCAGATTACATTTCTTTACACAGATGCCTACCTGCTGTGGGCTTGGGCAGGGCAGATACCTGCTGCAGTGCGTATTTCTGTGGGGCAGGGGGACCTGTGCCAACCAGATTTGTGCACAGGGCATGAGTGGCATGCTGCCCACTGCCCACTGTGGGCTCTCACCCTGCTGCCCTCCCCCATAGCCTTCACATCCCATCTTGTGCACCCCAGTGCTGCAGAGCCCAGCACGGCTGTGCAGGAAAGTGGCTTGCCACTGTGAACTCCACACTGCTCTGGTGACATTTCTCTGAATCCTCGCTTCACCCTCCAGTGTATCTACTACTTCCCCCAGCGTGGTGTCATCTGCAAACTTGCTGAGGGGGCATTCTATCCCATTGTACAGGTTGTTGATGAAGACACTGAACAAAAATGGCTCCAAAACTGACCCCTGGGACACTCCACTTGATACCAGCTGCCAACTAGACATTGAGCCATTGATTACTACCCTTTGAGGCTGATGATCCAGCCATTTTTCTATCCACTGCTCTTCATGCATCCACAGAGCCAGTCATCTCATTATAGGATGCAATCAGGTTGGTCAGGCATGACTTGGTGAACATGGTGAATCCACATTGACTGTTCCTAATCAACTTCTCCTTCTCCAAATGCTTAGAAATGGATGTTTCGATGAGCTGCTTCATGACTTTTCCAGGGACTGAGGTGAGGCTGACTGGTCTGTAGTTCTCCTGATCCTCTTTCTTGCCTTCCTTAAAGATGGGCACTATGTTTGCCCTTCTCTAAGCATCCAGGAGCTCTCCTGATCACCACGGGTTTTCAAACATAATGTCCACTGGATCTGCAATCACATTGGCCAACAATCTCAGCACCCTCAGGTGCATCGCACCTAGCCCCATGGTATTGTACACATCCAGCTTTTCTAAACAGACCCTAACCTGCTCTTTTCTCACTATTCATTGTTCAACTCCTCCCCAAACTGTGCTGCCAGATGCTGTAGTCTGAGAGTTGACCTTCCCTGTGGAGACTGAGGTTAAAAAGGCATTGAGTACTTTAGTCTTGTTCGCATCATCTGTCAGCAGGCTGCCTCCCCCATTCAGTAAGGGATCCACATTTTCCCTAATCCTCCTCTTGCTGCTGATTTCCTTGTGGAAACCCTTCTTGTTACCCTTCACATCCCTTGCTAGCTGCACCTCCAGTCGCACTTTGGCCTTCCTGATTTCATCCCAGCATGCCCAAACAATGCTTTTGTATTCCTGCTTAGTCATTTGTCCAAGTTTCCATTTCCTGTGAAGCTTCCTTTTTGTGTTTTAGCTCACTGAAGAGTTCCCTGCTAAGCCAAGCTGATCTCCAACCATGCTAGATAATCTTCCAGTGCATCAGGGTGGCCTGATCCTGCACCCTCAGTAAGGTTTCTTTAAAATACAACCAGCTCTCCTGGACTCCTTTCTCCCTCAGTCTGACTTCCCAGAGGATCCTTTCCATCAGTTCCCTGAGTTATTCAAAGTCTGCTTTTATGAAGTCCATTGTCCTTACTTTGCTACTCTCCTTCCTTTCTTTCCTCAGGTTCCTGAACTCAACCATCTCATGGTCATTGTAGCCCAAGTTACCATCCATTTCTACATTCCCCACCAATTCTTCCCTCTTTGTGAGCAGCAGATAAAGAAGAGCACAGCCCCTAGTTGGCCTCTACAACACTTACAAGGTTATTGTCTCCAACGCTCTCCAAAAACATCCTAGATTGCCTGTGTATGGCTGTAATGCCCTCCCAGCTGATGTCAGGGTGATTGAAGAACCAATGAGAACCATGGAACCAGGGCATGTGATAGGGAAAATTCCACTAGCTGTTTGAAGAAAGCCTCGTCCACCTCATCCTCCTGGTCTGATGGGCTATAGCATACCCCCACTGACATCACCCTTGTTGCTCTCTCCTCTGACCCCCACAGAGACTTTCAACAGGCCTGTCTCCAGATACATACTGGAGCTCTGAGCAAGCATGCAGCTCTTCTACATCGAAAGCAACTCCTCCTCTTCTCCCTTTCCTGTCCTTCCTGAACAGTTTGTACCCATCCATGAGAGTACTCCAGTCAAATGAGCTCCCACCAAGTCTCTGTTATTCCAATTATGTCATAGTTCCATGAATGTGCGTGGATTTCTCGTTCTTCCTCCTTGTTTCCCAGGCTCCGTGCACTTGTATACAGAAACCTGAGGTAACTAGCTGATTGCCCTACTTTCTCAGGAAGAATGAGAAGGCTTCTCCAGTTTTTCCCTCCTGCTTGTGCTTCCTCCAGGTCACCCACTTCTCAACTTACCTAAAGACTTTGGTCTCCATCCCCTGGTGAACCTAGTTTAAAGCCCTCCTCACTAGGTTAGCAAGCCTGTCTGTGAAGATGCTCTTCCCTCTCTTTGTCAGGATCATCTCTTCCTAGCAATCCTTCTTCTTTAAATAACAACTTGTGGTTGAAGAAGCCAAAGCCCTGCTGGTAACACCATCTGTAAAGCCATGCATTAATCTGCAGGTTGTGTCTGCTCTTGCTCAAGATCCTCCTCTTGACTGGAAGATTGGAGGAGAACACCACCTATACCCCTGTGCCCTTCACCCTTACACCCAGAGCCATGCAGCCACTCCTGAGCTGCTCATGGTCTCCTCTGGCAGTAGCACTGGTGTTCACATGGATGACCTGCATGGTACACTAGTCAGAGGGTCATATTAGTATTTGTAATCCTATCATGACATCTCAGATTTGGGCAAGCAGAAGATCTCTTGAGACAACAGGTCAGGCCAGCAGATGGATGTCTCTGGTGCCCAAAGAAGCGAGTCTCCAACCACTACCCCCCATCAGCTCATCTTAGTGGCAGTGGTCTTGATCCTTCCAGCCTTGCAGATGCCTGGCCTGGTCTCTTCCACTAACAGAATGTGCTCCTCCTCCTCTGTTGCTAGGGCTGCATGCCTGTTCTCCAGACAAACCACTGCAGGTGGAGATGAAGATTTCTGCTTGCTGCCAGAGGTCACAAGCTTCCACCTTCCTGGGAGTCCATGTCCTCTTCCTTTTCTAGTGCTGCCTCTGGCAGTCCTTCCTCTGGAGTCCTAAATGTCTCCTCCAGCACCAAACTGATCAGGTCCTCATGGTAGAGGATGCTTCAGGGCCTCGCCACCTCTTCCTGTAGCTCCCTTGCCTGCTCCTTGTGGGACACCGCCAGGAGACAGTGCTTATATCGCAGATACTCTCCCATATGGCTGCCACTGGAAGGGATCTGCAAGTAGTAGTCTCCATAGTGCCAAACCAGGGCCTGTGTGGAAGCCTACACAGTGAGTGGTCCTGCCTGAACAGACACCTCCCAGGAAGAGCTGGCAGAGTGGCAGAGGAAAAGCTGGTAGTGGCAGTGGCTCTGGCATTGTGATGTCTTCCAGCTATTTCTCTGGGTTTCTTAATCTGCCACCTCTCTCTTCCTGCTCCTCTTTCCAAACAATCCCTCCCTAGCCAATTCCCCTGTAAGATGGTCTCTTTGCTGCTTCTTGATCCTGAAAGGTTCCCTTTTCCCCATTAACCTCCTTCTTCTATTGCATATTTGAACCTCAGTAATACTTGTTATGATTATTTAGCACGTTTTATTCATGCATTTTGAAATGTTTTAAAAGGAAAAGTATATTAGTATCATTCTTCTTTACACATGGGAAAAATCAAGGCTCCAAAAGGTGAAATGACTTGAACAATAGTATTCAGCCAGTCAGTGGCAAAACTAACAACAGAATTTATGTTCCCCGACACCCACACCTGTTATCTAAATGGTCCATAATGTACATATTCAAAGAAAAATTTAGAAAGCATTATGCTGAAGAAAAAACACGCCTTCACTCTGTTGATAAATAACATTTCACCAACATAATTTAGAAAACGTGGTTATCCACTGCAATGGAATAAATCTGATAAACAGTGGCACACCGTATGATCTTTTGTTAGAAGTATGTACTATATCAACAGGCCAATACAAGTTCAAGTGCACCAGTGAACTCAGCTTGTCACATAACCTAATTAAAACAGAGCACATGTCAAACCAAAGAACATATTGCAATAAATCTAACTGCAAAGTGGAGATGTAATAGGTAGATGCTATCTACTGTTTATTCAAGAGATCAAGTTTTCATTTTAAAATATTAATAGTTACCACTTAGGCTTCTGTAATTTTTTTAGCTTTGTTATGAAGCATAACCACAATGTTTAAAACTTTTTTCTTGTATTTGATCTTTCTTCTAAAACCTTCTGTTTAAAAGCTTATTTCTCTTTCTGGCATGCCTAGCTACAAAAATATTTAACACTTTATTCTGATTAGCACCCACATGACGTTTCTTTAAATACATCGGAAAAGAATAACAAGTTTGTCCATATTTATAGAGAAATATTAACACCTGGATGTGTCTTGTCCTTCAGTGCTGGAGCATGTAATATTTCAAACTCATTAGTGAGTTTTCATCTGAGTGTTGAAATGAAAAGAAAACATGAATATTGCCTATCATCAAATTTCTTTGTAGTACAAAGAATAACAAGGCAAAACAATAAGTAACAGGCTTCAGTTCCTTCAAAGTAAAAGGTGGAACAAAATTTCATCTGCTTTCAGTAATTCTGTTTCACCAAGGTCTAGGAAAACTATTATTAGACAAGGAGCATGAGTAAATTCTAATTCAAGATTTTCCAGTTCACAAATTTTTATAGTTTCATCAGCCAGGATGTGAATGACAACTTGTTTTACAGATGGATGATGGCAGAACTCAAGTAAAGATATTGATTCATAATGTAGTTTTCTACAAATATAACAAAACATGAACTATTCAAGGACAGTAATCAGAAATTGAGCTAGTTTGCCATCTAAAAAAAGCAGAGATGCACTCTGTTTCTCACTTGCTACCATAATATTTATGGAGAAATATCTGTGAAGAAATAAACACATTGTTTAAGCTAGTAAACATTTTGACTTTCACTGAAGTTTAAAGAGATGGCTCTTAAAAAAAAAAAGAAAAACCTCTAGACTTTCCATTTATAAAGTAAACAACATTAAGGACTTTTGTGAAAATATCTAAATATTTGCAAGTTTCTAATATATTTTAACAGTTCTTCTCAGCACCCCTATATTCTTCCTAGGAGTGTCTGTTATTTTTCAATAGCCAGCACAATAGTATAACAGCAATACTTGAATTAAGATTTAGAGCTATGCCAGCTCCCTTTTTTACATTTCATGCATCTCCCAGAAGAGAAGTTAGCAATGGAATATTATGATGGAGTCTCAGCATAGTTTATGCACTGGAAAACCCACTAAGTATTAGAACTGATCCAAACACAAAGAACAATAATTTTCTATTTGAATATGGAGTTTTTTTCAAAACAGAAACATTTTGTGGGATGTATCAATTTTCACAAAAATGTGGATACAAGGGTCAAAATGAATTGTTCTGATGTCTGAGTTCTATATTATATTGTTTACTATCATGTTTATATGCAATATTATGTGCTATATTTCATATTATACTTATTTCAATATAGGCCTAATTTTTAGCAGTGGAAATTTTTGGGAATAAGAATTTTTTGTGTTTTTCCCTTATACATAGCTAACATTCACCTCCTGCATCCTCCAATATCTGACTGAAATGCAGTAAGTCTTTTGTAGACTACTTCTGAAACTAAGAGAGGAAGAATAATTATTCCACAGATCAAGCCGAATACCCAATGTGGTCTAAAGTGAGTGTATATCTGGCTCCTAAACACTGGCCCAAGTATCTGTGCTCCAGTTCCAGAGGCAGTTAGCCAAACCATATAGACAACTGGAGGTTTTGGTCCTATAATTTTTTAATTTAAAGTATAGGGCATAACATGACAGACCTCATTTCTAGTTGTAAAAATTTCTAGGACATTTACATCACTAGAAATCTTTTCAGGATAGGAAGTAGTGAAAGCAATCAACCTGCACCTGTCTTTTTTCCCCTGCTCTCCATTCATTCCCCAGGCCAGGATGATACTGGCCTGGGGAAGACATGGGGAATAGTGGCTGCTCCTCTCCTCTCAGTCCCGGGAGTGGCGGGTGGGTAGGGGGGACCTGGAGCAGTGTGGCAAAGCCTCCTGCTTGTTCCCTAGATCAGGGAAGCCAGTCTGGGAAGTGGGTAAGGAGCTTCCCTCCTTCCTCAGTTTCACATTGCTACTCCAGTGTGGGCAGCGGAAGTGGATATCTAAAAGCTGGTGGTGAGAGGAAGCAAACTTAGCAAAAACCTTCAGATCCTGCTTCCCCAAATCCCTGGGGAATATGCAGTTGGATGGGAGAGCTGAGCCATGCAGCTGGGCAGCATGGAGGTGGTTTCAAAGCCAGCAGGGCCAGACTCAGACTTGGCTCTGCCATAACAGCCTCTACTATATAGCTGTCAGTCCCTGGTTTGGTGAAAAGGCCAGGGAGCAGCAGCTGCTGCACCCATCTCCTTCCCTCCCCTCCAAGCTTGGTGGGGAATGGAGCAGCAGGGCAAAGCTGCCCAGTTTGGGTGAGGCAGAGAGCACTGGGTGCTGCTCCCCTTCACTCCCAAACTGGGACGGAAACTTGTAAGTGTTAATTCGTGCAGGAGATTTTCTCTCACAAGGGAGATCATCCAGGTTGACACCTGGAAGTCCTTTCTCCCAGAGTGGGTCTGTTTAGCCCGGGAGAAATTGAATGAATGTCTGTCTGCTTGTAGCTTCTACTGGGAGAGCAGAGATTTGACCAGTAGACTTATCGTGCCTGTATTTCTGTGTTCTCACACATAAAATGTCCAGGTTTCCTATTCCCCTCCAAAAGGAAATATTTGACCTTTTGTTTCCTGTTTATAATATACATTCTATACATTCTACACACACACACACACACACACACACACACACACACACACATATATATGTATACATACACCTACATATGCGTATCTATATATATCTATCCATATGTATATGTCAATATCTATACAGAGATATTCAAAGTGGTGGAATTTCTTGCTCTAGTGAGTATCGCTGTAGGATATAATTAGTTCTCAACTGTAATATGTCTTGCATTGCAACCTGGAAGTTTTCCCATAATTCATTTCACTGCGGAATCAAAACACCTGTGGTTGGCCAGAATCAGACAGGATACCAGTCTGAAAAATGCTTAAAGTATGTATGCATTTGTTTTAGACTAATTTGCTAATTAGTTTTATTTGCAGGTGTGCTAAGATTCTTGAGGCATTTTCAATGCATCACTGAAGCCCCTCAAAGCATTCTGGAATAAAATATGCAGTAACAAAGTAAAAAAATAGATAAAACAAGTTCAGTGAATACATCACAATCACTTCTTTTTCTTAAAATTTTATTTTGGTGGTAAGAGTTGTGCTGGGAGAGCTTTTGGTGGGGATTAAACAGGATTCGTGTCATTAAACTTTAACAGTTACACATAACACTTTGCTCAACATAACACTGGTTTTCCTTAACTACCCAAGAACAATGTTCTTTCAAGTGAAGAATTGCTTCTCCTTCTTAAATCACCTGCTGTATAGAGAAAGTGAGGATGTCTCTCTGTTAATGAAGACTGACTAACCTGTACATGTCTTCTTGTGTAGGACTGTTTTTCCTATAATGTCATCCATTATTCTGATACGTATTGTGATATGTGTAAGATTAATGAGGCATTTATTTTCAACTTAGAAGCTACAGTAGTTGACACAGTTTTTTCTGCTGAAGAGAGCAGATGAGTTAATTAATGACCTTCAATTTCTGAACTTATGAAATGATTTATGGCTGTTTTATATTTGGAAATATATTTGAATGTGTTGAACACAGACACTGCCAGCAATAAATATATAAAGAAAAATGATCTTATAATAAATGCATGTAGTGTTTCTCTACAAGAGAGGTGGAGGGAAGACAGAAAGGCAGGGTTCAAGGATATTGAAGTTAGAGTTGCGTGAATAATTGATTTTTCAGCTCAGCAGCTGTACTGAAAACCCCCAAATTTTTCATTCCAGGTAGACTGAAACATTTCACTTTACCCAAAGTAAAATGTTTCATTTTGTTTCTTATGCTTTTAGCCCTTTCAAATCCTATTTCTTTTTAATTTGACAATTTTCCAAAATAAACATTGCTTTGTTTTTCCATTTTTTTCAGTTGAAATTATTTGCTGCATTGAATCCAAATTCATGGCATATCTTCTGTTCCCCTGTAAAAACATTTTTTCATCATTTTTAAAAAAAGATCTAAATGTGGCTATATTGGAACTTATTGAGAATAAATACAACAGTCCTCTGTGTAAGCAGTTCTGGCCATAGCTAATCTACAACCGTCTTTAAAAGATTCATTATTATTTTTCTGGGGTTGATTTGATCCAAGGAAGAGCCCCACTCTGCAACACAGAGGAAGGAAGAAACCCCCACAGTTTGTACCAATTTAACTATAGGGAATAATTCCTTCCTGCCCCCAAATCTGAGGACTAGTCTAACCCTGAGTGGAGGAGCAAGATCCTTTAGCTAGGAATCTTGGGTTTTAAGTCTTGGCAGAACCATTGGCACATCTTAATCAATATCCCCAGTCTTGGCTGCTGCCAAACCCAAAGAAAGGTTTAACCTCCCCCCTAACCCCCCCCCC
>NW_017729008.1:20147391-20153911 GCF_001723915.1 Gavialis gangeticus
CCCCCACAAAACAAACAAACAAAAAAGAAGCCAGACACATGGAACAGCAGGACAAGGGTAAAACCTTCCCTTTAGCTCCATGTGGCAACCAGCAAAGCCCAGAAGCTTGGGAAGTACCCATAATAGACCATAGCCTGAACATAATAGAGCTATGCCTAGGATCAACCCTGATCAAAAGCCCATTCAACCTGACATGTGCCTCCTCCTTATTGACACTGTTGTAAAAATACATTGGTGTAGACATGTTGTGGGTCCAGGCCATCAGATATCTGTGCAAAGAGGACAAGCAAGGCTATATTTGTTTTTTAGTGCACGCAAGATTTTCTACATGTAAATTTGTTGCAGAAAGATAAGAAACCCGTTTTGGCAGGCTTGTTTGCCTGCATCCATTATTCTCATCTCCTGAGAATAGGCAGCTAACAGTAACTTCTAAGTGCAAAATGTTTTTAAAGTGCCTTTTTAAAGACTTCTTATCTTTTTTACTGTTTATGTTTTGAATTAGTTAATTTTAAAATTTATTTTAGTATCTTAGGTTCACCATGAAAGTATTTTAAGTACAAGGTGATTGAAAGCATATCTTGTCATACACTGTAGGAATAATTTAGATGGCATTGAACTGTATAATGACCATTCAAATATATAACACTTGAGCTACTCAATATCACAGGTGAATTGCTAAGCATGAGCCTCTATGGCTTATCTGAGATTTGTATCTCAGCTGGAGAGACTCTTCAGAAAAACTTTCAAGTACAAGAGATTAGAGACAGCGCTCACTACCCTGTGCTTCAGTGGGTGCATCTACACCAGATGCTAACAGTGCTGTAGCCTAATAACACTGCACAGTAATATAGATACATAGATTTTAGGGGGTGGAAGGGCACAGCACAGATGGTGCTAATATACTACTGAGCAGTATTATTAGGCTACTGCACAGTAGTGTCGCTAAATAGGCATTTGTTGGTTCTACTGCACAGTAATTCTAGTTACTGTGCATTTATTTAGTACTTGGTTATACAACCTTAATTTTTAATTCTGGGCAGTATTCCTCTTCCCTTTGTACAGTACAACTGTTTTCTGGCTCAGGTCCTTGCTTAAAATTTTGTTCAATACGTTTCATAGTTGGTACAGTTGGAAGGGACCTGAGCAGATCATCAAGTCTGACCCCCTGCCATGGCAGGAAAGAGTACTGGGGTCAAATGACCCCAGCAAGGTGGTCATCCAGCCTCCTTTTAAAGACCCCCAGGGTAGGAGCCAGCACCACTTCTCTTGGAAGTTGGTTCCAGATCCTAGCCGCCCTGACAGTGAAGTAGCGCCTCCTGATGTCTAGTCTGAATTTACCCTCTGCCAGCTTGTGACCATTATTTCTAGTCACTCCTGGCAGTGCTCAGGGGAAAAGGGACTCCCCCAATGCCTGCTGGTCCCCCCTGACTAGTTTGTAACAGGCCACTAGATTCCCCCTCAGCCTTCTCTTGTGGAGGCTGAACAGGTTTGGGTCCCTTAGCCTCTCCTCGTAGGGCTTGCCCTGCTGCCCCCTGATCACTGTCCTACTGAATCTTGAAGAATGAGTTGATCTGATACATTCATATCTTTTACATGTCTCTAATACACAGCTATTCCTTCTGTTGCTTTTTGGGGAAAATGTTACATATAATTTTGCATATATCTACAAAAAATTGCCTCCTTTCCCCAAATTTGACTGATTCTGTTGCTGTAGTGCTATCTTTTTCACCTCATGATGAAGTACACTAACAAGTAACATCCCTTCTTTCTCCATTATAATAGCAGAGTGTATTCCCTGTGATAGTCAAGACTGAGAACTGCTCTCTGCTTGAAGGTCAATTGTAAGTGCTGTGAAATCTGCATTCTTACTTGGTTCTCTTTTATTTTTTTCTATCATACGGGTACAAGCAGGAAGATGGGGGCTAGTGATCCGAATGCAAGATCATTGAGGAAAGGATACCCCAGCTACAGTCCCTTTCCCCAAATTAAAAGTAGTATTTTATGATGCCCACTCCGACCGTATAAATTCTACCACTCCCTCAATTGATCAGAATTGGCCATCATTTATCTAGCAGCCCCTCTGGTAAACAATAATGAATAAAATATTAAAAGAAGAATTAGCCTCTCTGGATTATCACACGTATGCACATACAACACACAGATTGTGATGAATATATGCAGAAAGGCTAGATAAGAAGATTTCTAGTCAAGCTGCTTTAATATTATCTGTGTAATTCAAAGGGACCTGCTGTGGCAATTTAACTTCTCAACCTAGGCAAACTCTGTCTGTAGGCATGTGCCTACTATCTTCTCTGGTTTTCTTTACATTTTGAGAAAAGAACCCCGATTTACAGAAGGGCCTAAGCTGTCTTTGAAAAACCATGATAAATGCAACTGTTTAGTAGGAGAGAAGGGGGTAGAAGAGTAAGGGAACTAAGGAAAAGTGTTTGAGGCCACAGTGAGGGAAGGAGGATAAATGAGCCAGGTGGTAGGGGATATATACAGGTGGTGGCAAGGGGAGTGAGAGGATTAAGGACAGAGGTTTCTGTCAGCCCACGTGAGTGTATACAAAGCTCTGGTAGGGCTCAGCTCCCCTGAGGACTCCTGAAGAGATTCCTGTGAGGAATCTGGGATCTGGGAAGAGGGTTCTTCCCTTCAGGGGCAAGTCTGATCCCTTCCCCTTACCACTCCATGCAAGCCAGGACCTGGGGATGGGGAGCGGGACTGCTGCGTCTCTTCCGGTCTGAGCATGAGCCGAACGGAAGTATGCACGCTCTGTGAATATTGAGACACCCCGAGCTCAAGTTCTGCAGCTGTCCATCTTAGCTGTGCATTTTCTGGCTTTCAAGAATTCAAATTTATACCCTGTTTTTTGGAGATTTGAGTTTTGGTGATTTGGCATTCTGGAAGGAAAGGAGAAACCTCTCAGCCACCTTAGCTCTGTTTTTTCTGTCAGTGCATAGTTACACAACAATACCTAGCCACTTCTACAAAGCCTTTAATCCAAGGTCCAGAGCATTCTACAGCCACTAACTCAGCTTCACTACAGCAGTTAACATAGCTCAACAGTTATATTTATAGAAGCATAACCTGAGACACAGAAGTGTGCTTACCCAAGGTCACACAGAAAAGTAAATGGCAGAGCCAGGAAAAGAACTGAAGGGTCTTGAGCGCTAGACAGCTCTGCCTTTTCCACGATGACAAGCCTATTTGCCTGTCACGTAGCTGCTGTCATATCCCCAAAAGGGTGAACAACAGAAACCAGTAACTTGAAGTGAAATACTGTTTTAATCTAACCACTGAGCCATTCAATGCCCTTTCCTTTTTCCTCTTTTTATGGTAAGGTGGCAGCCAGTTAGAAATGTACATGCAGCTAAGAATATTTAAACTGAGGTACAGCAAAAAAAGCCAACAACCAAAAAACCCAAAACACACTCTTCTTTGAATGCATGTATGAGGACCTAATTAGAGAGCTATGCAAGTTGTATGTGCATGCATCAATAATGTATTATTGAAGTGATCCAATTCCCTTCACTGCTCTGTCTGCAGGGTTGAATTACTTAGGTCAATGTAGAGGTTAATAATAACCAGTAGACCTGTGCAAGTAGGCAGTTATTTGATCTGGCTTCAGCTCCGGCCACTTCAGATGCCAGGGATCCAATCCGGAGCTCCGGATCGGTTTCCCGTTTCGATCTGCCCAAAGTGGCTCTGAAGCTTTGGAGGCGCCTTGGACAACCGGCCATAGGGTATAATGGGGAATCAGTGAACTAGCTATAAGTTTGTTGTTTTTTGTCTTATTTGGATAAAACCTGCATGAGTGGTAGCCTCTGCTGACAGCATAAAGCCTGCTATGTTTCAGGAAGATCAGTGCAGGGGTTTGGGAGGAACTGTATCCCAAATTCTTAAAAGCAAAACTCGTCACGTATATGTGTTAAGCCACAGTGGGGTCAAAACTGCAAGGGTGGTGGCCTCTGGCGAGGCCACAAAGCCTGCCAAGTTTCAAGGCTATAAGTGCAGAAGTTTGGGGGAAAACTCATGACAAGCAAAACTCATGACATGGATGACATTGTGTGTGTTAAGGCACATGAGGGTGAAAGCTGCAGGCCTGCTAGCCTCTGCTGTGGCCATGAAGCCTGCCAGCTGTTGAGGAGATCGGTGCAGAGCTTCTGGGGCCCTGCACCTCTAGCTGCTGACAGGCAAAATTCGTGTCATGGGTGCTTGTGCAACTGTGTCTGTCTTGGGGCACAGGGTGGGGGTGGGTGAGGGGAACTATTGCAGGCCTGGCTGCTAAGCTACTGTGTTACCAGTTACCAAGCAATTATGATTCACTCAGGGACCAGCTCAATACACAGTACTGAGTAGCTACTAGGTAATGAGTTACTTAGCAACGATTAACACCTACAAAACCACAGACTAAGGAGAGGAAATAATCAATACAGACAATCCAATTCCCCAAGACAGAGACAGTCAGTTGTACAAGCACCCTTGTCACAAGTTTTATCTGAATTTTTTTATCCAGAAATGGAAGATAAAGCTGGGGACATTATAGTTGGAGCTGGTCCTGCTTTGAGCAGAGGGCTAGGCTAGATGACCTCCAGAGGTCCCTTCCACCCTAATTTTCCATGATTCTATGAATTCTCAATCTTGTTAGTGTTTCAGAAATCTAAATAAAAAGTGTTATGTGATCAGTCACATGACTATTGATTTGATATATAAAAACCTACTATGATAATCAAATGAATAACAGTTCTTTGCAGTCTCTCAAGAGCAATTACTTGTAACTTGAATTATGATGTTAATTATCACTGCTTTCTCCCTTCCTTTTAAAAAGTGAAAAAATATCAGATTTCTCTAAATTTGTTTTCTAGAAGTGGAAGAAGAAAAGGGAACATATATCCCCAAACCCTGGTTTAAAAAAACAGAATAGACATTAAAACTCCATAGTAAGGAGTAAATTCTGTCCTGAGACACTCACAAGTACCTTAGAAGCCAAGTTCTGCTATACACATATGGGCTCATTACTGAGGAAATTTTAATCTCACAAACTGAAAGACTCCTAATGATGTGGAAGGAAATTCTTCCTCCTGGTAGGTGTTCACAATCTACAGAGATTCACAGCATTATGAATTCACAGAGATAGCATAAAATCCACACAGATTCATGGGGTGCATTAGCCGATGCATTGCGAGCAGGGTTAAGGAAGTGATAGTTCCTCTCTATTTGGTGCTGGTGAGACCCATGCTGGAGTAGTGTGTCCAGTTCTGGGCGCTGCACTTCAAAAAAGATGTGGAGAATCTTGAAAGAGTCCACAGAAGGGCCACAAGAATGATTAAGGGCCTGGAGGACAAACATGAGGAAAGACTAAGGGATCTGGGACTGTTCAACCTGGGGAAGAGAAGACTGAGAGGGAACCTGGTGGCCATCTATAAGTATGTAAGGGATGAATATTGGGAGCTGGGAGAAAAATTGTTTACTAGGGCACCCCAGGGGACCACAAGGAGCAATGGCCATAAACTGTTAGAGGATGGTTTCAGGTAGGACATAAGGAAGAACTTCTTTATGGTAAGGGTGACCAGAATCCAGAATAGACTTCCCAAGGAGGCAATGCAGTCCCCAACATTGGAAGTCTTCCAGAGCAGACTGGACAGACACCTTGCTGAACTCATTAGATCTCAGCAGTATTCCTGCCCAGAGCAGGGGGGTTGGACTCGATGAACATTTGAGCTTCCTTCCAGCCCTTAATTTCTCTAATTCTATGATCTATGAAACTTGAGCCTAATGCTCCAGAGGCCTGTGCTCACCTGCGTTGAAGAGTAATGTGGATATCAAACATATTGCCCTTCGACACAGTGTCCCACCCAATTCTGGTGGGCAAGCTGAGGGACTGTGGCATTGATGAATGCACAGTCACATGGGTTGCAAACTGGCTTGAGGGGCGCACCCAGAGGATGGTGGTGGATGGGTTGATGTCGACCTGGCAGGGTGTGGGCAGTGGAGTCCCCCAGGGCTCGGTCCTTGGGCTGGTCCTGTTCAACATCTTCATTAGTGACCTGGACGAAGGTGTGGAGAGCACCCTGTTCAAGTTCACTGATGACACCAAGCTGTGGGGTAAAGTGAATACACCGGCAGGCAGGGACCACATCCAGGCAGACCTGGATAGGTTAGAGAAGTGGGCGGATCTGAACAGGATGCGGTTCAACAAGGACAAGTGTAGAGTGCTGCACCTGGGGAGAAGGAACCAGCATTATGGTTATAGATTATGAGCTGATCCTCTTGGCAGCACAGAGGCAGAGAGAGATCTTGGAGTCATGATTGACTACAGGATGAATATGAGTCACCAATGTGATGAAGCAATAGGCAGAGCCAACTGCACCCTGTCATGCATCAACAGGGGCATCACTAACAGGTCCAGAGAGGTCTTGCTCCAGCGCTGGTCAGGCCGCAGCTGGAGTACTGTGTCCAGTTCTGGGCGCCGCACTTCAAGAGGGACATGGAGAACCTGGAGAGGGTCCAGAGGAGG
>NW_017729008.1:20153957-20160642 GCF_001723915.1 Gavialis gangeticus
AGAACTACTTCACTGTAAGGGTGGCCAGAGCCTGGAATAGGCTTCCCAGACTGGTGGTGCTCTCACCTTCCCTGGAAATCTTCAAGAGGAGACTGGATAGGTACCTGGCTGGGGTCTTATGACCCCTCCCACCCCCAGTGTTCCTTCCTGCCCATGGCAGGGGGTCAGACTCGATCATCTGTCTAGGTCCCTTCCAACTCATTGATTCTATGATTGATTCTATGATTCTATGATAAGTGTATCCCAATTCTTCCATTCAATAACCTTTTATTTTTAGGTTGAGGAACAGGACATAAATATCACATAAGGGGCTTAGTAAAAAATATTCATTTGTTGCTCAGCAAGGATCTAGCAACTAACTGTAGCTTCAGCAGTACCACTTACTTTACTCAACTTCTATAGAATAATTAACCTTTGATGAAAGCAAAGGCAATCTTTGTCATGGCAAGACCCACAGCTACTGAAACCAGGCAGAAGTAAAGCAATGCTTGACAGTGACCAAACTTTGTCAAATTCATTTCCTTTGATATAAATCTCAGAGAATTCTACTGACTTCTGCTGGCTCCTCTGGAGTTAATCAGACAGATAAGACCCTCTAGTCCAACTAATGTGAGATCAACTCTGGTACTTCATTACTGAAGGTCTTTCAAACAGTGTGCTACTAATGTTCTAAATCAGGACATTGCAGGAGTGTTCACAGTGTTTAAACCCTGGGAAATGTTCTCTTTCCATTTAAACTTGGTGATCAAGGTGTTTGTAACATTGGCATTTGCATTTTAAATAGGATTAGACATTTCCTTACATGTTTTTCTCCCAGACAAAAGAATCACAAATGTCCTGCTTTAAACATATTTAAAAAATCTGGACCTGATTTCTGAACTTTTTGATCTCTTAGGCTGGAACCCTGAGATCAGCAATCTGTGCCTGAGGCAAAACCAAATTATGGTGATAGGAAAATGTGGGTCTAAGGCATCTACCTACCTGCCCAATCTATAGCTTGATTGACCTAAATTAGTGTGGCTGAAAGGATGCTTTGAAGATAAATGGGCTAGGGTAGTCTCTTGGGGACTCCTCTGGTGGTCACAGATTGCTAGTGATCCTGCTCTTTTACATGCTCATGTAACTGCCCACCAGGAAATCCTGTCATGCTGTAGGGGAGAGGAGGAGAAGGGTCAAGACTGACATTCTGCTAGAATTCACCCTACATCAGAGGGTCCTATCTGCCTGTTTGGTGCTAAACTGTTGCCAGGAGAAGGAGCCAAAGGACTAGGATCTAGTTTAATGTAGCTGAGAATTAGCTTAATTTTAAATGTTAAAGCTTTGCAGGTACTTAGGTCATGTTTAAATATTTATCAGCTCTATTAATAATTAAATAAGCTACTTAATAATTGGCATTCTCTGCAGTGTTAGACACAGATATCCTTTGCTCAAAGAGAGCAACAGAAATCATCTCTGCCACCCTCTTCCCTAGAGCACATCCCTGTAGGATCCCATGGCTACCATCCAACATGTGAATAATGTTCTACATTGTTTATTTTTAGTCCCTCCTGATTCCCTTCCTTTGAGAACTGGGATGCATGCTATTTTACTGTTCCTTTGATAGCTCTTAGGGCATTGGTTTTAAACCTTTTTCATTTGCAGACCTCTTGGGAAATTCTGAATAGAGGTACAGACACTTTGAATTATTAGTGCAGGTATTCTCATACTTTTGATTGATAATAGTCATCTTTCACAGACCTCTTAGACGTAGTCTGTGGCCACCCAGAGGTCTGCGGACCACAGGTTGCAAACCAATGTCATAGGGTTAAATTCAACCAAACCCTTGGCTGTTCCTAGATTTTTTTCTGGTGTGTATATATAGAGAGAGATAAGCAATCTCATTTTTGCATATATGCTCTAATTTATCTATAGGCAGTACCGGCTGCTAGAACAGACACTGTCTGTCTTTTCTGAGATCTATACAGGCCTTTGCCAGGATTGATGACTCCAGTTCCAATTATGTACTCTAGGGGAAGGCCAAGCCAACTCCAAGCATGCCTGAATATAGTATGGGAGAGAGAAAAAATGGAGTGCAGAGAGGTGATAAACCATGTTAGTCTGAAGGCAGGCAGAAGGTAGGGTAAATGGCACCTTAGAGGGACTGTGAAGAAGAAATAAAGGATAGGAGCCTAAGAGTCACATAAATAAGGTTAAATCAACACATTTTGCAATGTAGAGATGATTTCCTAAATGGTCATTCTTGATGTTTACTGTCCACCAGTAATTACATAGGGTTTATCACACCAGTAACGGGTGCAATGGCAGAGCAGTTACGATGTCTTGTTATGGGTATTCTGCTTGCTCAGCTGGGAAGTCATAGGCAGCCTGATGTGACTACATCACTCCTTTGTGTATCATTAATACAGAAACTAGGATGCCTTCTCACCATGCTAGTCCAATGGGTCATCTAGAATCAAGCTGATCTTTGATCTTGACATTTTTTGATAATATGACAATCACTGAGAAATTTTCAGGAATAGTTTTCTTTTTACACTGAACTATATTAGCATAAGGACAAGAGGCTATTTTGTTTGTCTATCTATGATTCACTGAAGAGATGCTGTCCAGAACCATCTACAGGCCCTCCTGCCAGGCTTTCTGCTTCAGAGGCACAATTACCTTTAATCCTTCAGAGGATTAATGGTAGAGAAAGACCTGCATCCACTGAATACAATGGAAAGTTTTCCATTGACTTAAATAAGGGCCCATATCCATTTAAAGATTATCCGTAACCTACTCTAATGCTGTCTATTTAATGGGTTGTACAATGGATATAATTTCATATACGTTCATATAAAAAACCCTGACAATGATGTTAAATGTAAAATTGTGACTTCACACACCAAACAGAGTTTTTGCCACCTTCCTTTGTATCTTTGCACAAAAGGTAACAATGACATACATATTCATTGATTCTGAAAGCATTCCAAGTTCTTCTGCTTAGAAATTGTGATTTCAATACAAATACTTTAACAGATTGTATTTTATGTATATATCTCTTTATGACATGAGGAACTACATTTAAATGTGGAAAAACTCTGCTCTGGGTAATTTGCATCTTTATGTCCTATTATAGATTTTTCTATCTGGATTTCCATCTGGTCTCCAATATCTTTTTGAGTTTGTTATTTCTTTACTGAGATCATCTTGGTTTGCACACCTATAATTTGATTACTACTTGAAATTAGCAGTACTGACTTCCCTATCCATAAATTACATAGTCTCAACCCTGCAGCTTCACAATAAATACTGCATAGGTAATGGTGCTCCAGATGACTAAAGCAACAGAAGTGAAATAGTCCAATTCCACTGAACCTAAAAGTAGGAGAGCACAGCTCATCCTAACCCCCATTTCTTAATCATCAACTAAAAGACAGTATGGGTCAGTGGAGAAAGCAAAACTGAGATCCAGAAACAACTGCTCTCTAACCCTGTTTTCATCATTGACTTGCAACCTAACTATGGGCAGGAAAATCTGCATATTTGTCTCCTTACTGGAGGAATAACCAGCTTCTCTTGAGTGCTGGGTCGATTAACCATGCATAATTACTAATAGAAATAATTTAACGCACCCTTTTTGTACAGTCTATGGCATATCCAAATGCACACTGTAACAGCTTGTTTAATAAATGGTGACTGACCGAGACTAGCAAGCACATCTACCTTACATTACCATACCTGGATTAAGGCTGTTAATGTAAAGGAACTTAAAAAACATGTGACAGGACACTGGAAGCATCTAAGTATCAGGATCTATTGTTTGAGGCAACCAAGTCCTAAAATCACTTTTGCAAACTTTTCACAACCTACTAAAACTAATTAAGTTGTTGCCCCCATTATTCCTAATGGAAGGCTGTTCCAGTACTTCCCTTTGCTGATTATCAGAATACAGCCTAATTTCCTGCCTAAATTCTTTCACTGCTAGTTGATGCACATTTGTTCTGGGGCCAGCAATGTCCTCTAATTAAACAGTCCTCTTTTCCTCCCTTCCATTCCCCCAGGGTGCTTACTTTCTCTGAATACAACAGAGGGATAATGACTTCCTCTCTGTCCATTCATTCTGCTATGCTAAATACTGCAAGCTTTTAGCCTCCTCTTGTCAGACAGGTTCTCTGCTCCTCCGATGATCCCGGAAGCTCTCGTTTTCATCTGTTCCCGTTAGAATTAATCTTTCTTGAATATGTGTAAGACTAGAACTGTACATGGTATTCCTGATGAGATCTCACCAGTACTTCTGTTATTATCTACCTTTGGTAAATCCATGTTATTTGTTTTCCCATTTTCATTTTACCCCTTTTTATTTTTAATTATTCTTCCCTTCAAAATTTGTTCTAGAGACTTGTCTTTTGAGGTTAAACTACTGGGCCTATATTTGCCCAGATCACCTTTTACCTCCTCTCTTTATCAAGATACCATATGTGTTATTCTTCAGTCAGATAGAATCACTGCTTGATAAAAATTTTTAAAATCCTTGGTCCCCCAGCATTACAATTTCAAAGTGTCAGTTCTTTCACATTTTGCGATAGATATTATCTCCCAACCTGAACACAAAAGTCTATGAGTTTTGCTTCCACCTCATCTGTGGTGATTTCCATTTCCCACTACCATTTTCATTTGCCCTGCCTTTGCACCACATCCAATACCATCGTCTTTATTGAAAACTGAAACAAAATATTCATTTGGTTTTGAGTTGGATCAAGATTACTTCCCCTGTCCTCAATGTATAGACTGAAGCACTATTTCTTCCTTTCTTTATTTCTATGAGTAAATGGACCTTTAAATTTCCATCTGGCTCTCACTTTTTCCTTATACATACTGACTTCACTGAAAGCAAGACTTCTTAAGCCTCCTTCTTTTGTTGGTATAGTAACTATGTAGTGAGAAATTAAAAGTATATTGGCTATCACCTCCAACAATAACCGAACTTTGCCATTGTAAACAGGGAGGAGAGATGGCTAAGTGGGCAAAGGTACAAGCCCAAAACCTGGGAGACTCAATTCTTTACTCTGCCACTAACATTGTGCATGAACTCAAGCAATTGACTTAGTCTTCCTCTGTGAGATCCAAGGACTTTTGATCCAAAAAAAATGACAATTTTTAGCAGCATCTGTTCTTTCTCTGTTATAACACTACAGAAGTCTCAGTATATCCAAATCCAATCATTAGGAGTCTATAGCAAATCATTTTTGATGTCTAATTCTTCTGTAGTAGAACCTCCTTTACTTTTTTGTTCCCAAAAATCAGTGAGCCAAAGAAGCCATTTTATCCATGTTATTCCTTCTCACTTGTTTACAGCCTCTCATTAACATATAGTATTTCCCATCATCTTTTTTACCTTTATTTTTCTCCTAAAACAGAGCATATCCTTCAATACTTGTGGTCCAGCCAGAACTGCTCTTTTTACACGTCTCTTATCTTACAATATTTGCCTTGGCATCCTGCAATGGTAGTCCTAGTTCCTAGATTTTGTTAAAGTATCCTTACACGAGTGCACAAACATTTCAGCAGTTCTCCTTCAATTTCCTAGATAGAATGGGGATAGTCTTTCATTCATTAATTGTATTGCTTCCCTCATCCTCGCGACTGCTGTAAACAGTAATTTTACTTCTTACTGGGCATGTCTACACATCCATTAATGTGCGGTGGTTACTCAGCATTCAGTTGAGTACCTGTAATCACAGGTACTCAACTAAATACACAGTAATCAGTGCTACTGCACAGTAGTGCTGGCACGTCTTTTTTTCTGACGCTAATGCACAGTAGGCTAATTCTACTGTGGATTAGTGCATTAGCACTGCTTTTGTCATGACGTGCTAATGCGCAGTAAAATTAATCCACTGTGCATTTAGTGTCTTGTGTAGACATATCCACTTTCTCCTTGTTTCGCACCCCTTTACCCACTGGCATTACTCCATTCAGTGTTGTGCTCACCATTTATTTGATTTCCCTCATAATTTATATTAAAATCGCAAAACTTTCTCCAACTTCCGCTGCCTTGTGCCTCATTTCTTATTTTAAAAACTCTTTGTACCCAGTTTTAATCCTGAACACGCCACGTCCTCAGGAGGAATCCACTGACTAGAGTCCTCTTTCCACAATTGCTTCAGACTAGCTGACATCCTAAAATGTCTCTCAGAGCACCAATTCCTGGGCCATCTGTTGACCTTCATTATCTTACAGCCTCTTCCTCTTCATTTCCTGAATTTAACTGAAGAGCATCTGTATCCTCCAGTTCTCTGAGCATTTTTCCCAGCCTGGCAGAATCACTTTTGATCTGTTCCGGTGGGACTCGAACCGAATCAAATCATTTAGCTGAGGTAAAGAAGTACACAAAGGTCATGTCTCAGTTTAACTAAATTATATGTTGTTTAAAGTCAATAATCCATTTCTCATTTAACAGTCCGAGATGTTATCATCAATCTGTGCTACAGTTCCAGTGTTATTTATTACACTAAATCAGTACAGATGAGGCTCTCTCTAAAAATAATGGCTTATTATTGCAAACAATGCAAAACCTTTAGCTGAACTTGGATCCTTAGGCATGAAGAAGTTTAAGATACAAAAACTCTGATCTAAACGCAAGTAAGTTCTTTACGTAAATAAGCAAGATATTATAGTTTCATAGTTTCTAGGGTCGGAAGGGACC
>NW_017729008.1:20160653-20164042 GCF_001723915.1 Gavialis gangeticus
GCTGTGCACCTCCTGGGTTAGATGGAGGTCCTGCACTCCTTCTAAGAACCTACGTGAGCGGTCAGACCTTGCTGACCGCTCCTCCCAGCAGATGTTATACCCAACACATTATAGGAGGTGAAGTTAGACAAGCACTTAGATAAATTTACTGCAGAATAAATTAGCTAAACAACCATGAAAGCTACAGAGGAACAAAGCCTTTAATAAGAGGGAAGTTGGTTTTGTGGTAAAGGTGCTGACTGTGCCTTAGCTCTAAAGTGGGTCCAGATCTGCTGTCTCAAGTCTCCTGTATGACCTTGGGCAACATTTGATCAATTATGACTTAATCTCTAGCTTTGCCTGTTTAGACTTTAAACTCCTCCAGGCAGGACTGTCTCTTTAAAAGTATATGTACAGTACCCAAATTGATCCCGATCACTACAGGGATGTAAAGAACAAAATATCGTTTAGTCATTTTTCAAAAGCAGAGGCTTAAAACAAAAATCCTCCAAAGCACAAATAAACATGAGAAAAAGCCTGTTTAATTTTTGAGAATACAGTATTTATATTGATCAAATATTTCTGAAAGCTAAAACATGGTCATCTTGGAACATGTAACATTTTGTATAGCAATTGTTTTAGAACTACTGGCAAACACACAGCCTGGCAACTTCTCTGCATTACTTGTAAGCCCTAGAATTTTTCCCCACTCTTCTCCATTGGCCTAAAAATCTGATTTTTAGTCCAGTTCACAGCTGGACTGTACTGAGGTAAATGAATGATACTGCTCTGATAGAGAAAGTACTTCTCACATCTTTGCTTTGAATGAGCCTATGTGAAAGGCACACACTGAGGGGACTTCGACACTCTAGACGTGTTTTTACTCATTCTTTATATATAAAAGATATAATGCTCTTAGGTGCATGCATGTCATATTGCAGTTTAGCACTGCAATACTTCTCAGTCACATTCACCCACTCTGCATCCATTAAAGCAATCTTTTTAAAATAAACTTGGTGATCTAAAGAAGGCACTTCTGGTGCAATTGGACACTTCCGCCATCCCGCAGCTGCAGTGGCCACACTGACCCCAATCCATCATATAATGTATCAATGCACCAATTTGTGCCAATACTATTTGTGCTGCTGCAAATGCATGCCCCTGTTCATGTGGGCAATGATAAGCATCAATAGTTGGGTTCTAGGACTCTAGATTTCCTTTTGCAAAATGCTTTGCAATAGCACATTCAGCAAAAACCTAAACATTTTCCAACAGTAAATAAAAGAGGTATTGTATCTAATGGCTAGAGCTTGTGGTCCAAATCCTCTAATGCTTTATTGGTATAGACATATTACCATCAGTGCAATTACAACAATTCAGATCATCTACAAATCTGGCATTATAAATCTTATAAATGGCACATGAGACATACAGTGATTGTGCCCCACAACCTCCCTCGCCACTGCTTGTCCCAAGGAACGGACCCTAGTTTGTTTTGGGATAACTCCTTATCCCCACAAGTGTCATCTCCTCTACCCTTATACTGCACCTCACAGCTGCAGCCAACTCTAGGTAGCTCCCTGGGGATATGAAAGAATTTTAGGTCCCCCTTTCCATAGGATGGGTTAGCCTGGAATATTACTTGCCCAGAGACACTTTATCACAGGCAATCAGTAAGGAGACAAAACAACACAAGGATTTATTATGCAAGAGAAGTTAATTATACAAGAAAAACTGACCATAAGTTTGAAAACAGAAAAAGGTAAGTTAAGTTTCTTACCCTCTCTTTTGACTACCACCTAGTCCTTCAGAGACCTGGCAGTGTTTTCAGAGGTCAGTCATCCTGCTGAACCTGCCAGCACTGAATGTTGGGGACCTGACTCCCCCTAGCCCTGAGATTATCTCAAGACCCCTCTTACCATACAGATAGCCCTTAAAATAGCACCAAGACAGCACTCCCTCCCCACCACCATCAGCATTGCCCATATTGCTCCTGATTTTCAAAATTTTCTAAAAAATTATCTCTTTGGCACACCTGGCATTCCTCAGGGTGATGGGTTTTTTACTCAGATGCCTTTGTTATTGTGTAGCTGTTTTTCACATTACAGGCAGACAATAATTCAGGTGCTCATCCCACCAGTGGTCCCTTTCTGTGATTGGAAGTTGCAATTGTCCTTGCCCTGGAACACAATGGCAGGAGATATTTAATAGTTGCACCTACTCCCTTTTTTTTTTAAGCATGAATCCCTCAGTTCCTTTGATTAAACCATGACCAAAAACATTAGGATATGTAGAGACAACATAACGTACTCTATACAGTGATAAAATCAACATAAATAGATATGTCAAAACATTGGCTTTTCAGTGAACCACACACACCACATTAGTATAATAAACACAAAATATGCTTGATAACCCATGAGCCCCCCACGATTTGGTGGGGTTCTTAAAACCATAAAACACAAACAGAGGGGTATACATCCTTCTTCCTTCCTTACAAGGTTGGCTGTAGAAAGTGATGGGACTTCTCAAGATAAAAAAACAAACAACTTCTCATGATTGTGTCTCAATTTAGGTAGTAAAATAATTATGTGAGAAATAGGCCCCATGACAGACATTGTTTTAAAGGCTGGATGGGATCTGATGTGGGAACCCAACAACTGTGATTCCTACGAGGCCTCAAGCACATGCAGGAAGCACAATTGCAGGGATCCCACATCAGAGCCCATCACACCATATTGCTGGTGCAAGGGGAACCTAGTCCTGGTGTCCTCCCGCTAGAAGCTCCGATCAGCCATGGGAACGCATGGTGCGCTCTATGGCTGGGAGCCCTAATTTGGCACTCCTAGCCTCTAGAGCACATGGGAATCTTAAAAGTCTTCAGTGTGCTCCAAAGGGCACACATTCAATTAAAGGCATGATAAGAACCAGCCACAAAGTTATTACACATATTTTGTGTAATAATTTTGTGGCTTATTCATCCTTTTATCATACCATTAATTGAATGAATGTGTGCCCAAGGTCACTCTTTAAGATGTAATTAACCAGTTAATCATGCCTTAAGTGGAATGTCTTTTAGAGGACTTAAAAAATCCCAAGGTACAGGATGGGGAAAATAGCTACTGAGTTTAATATTCGTATAGTGGAGGAATGACAGATACCCTTCATAAGTCTATTGTGCTAAGCAGAATGAAGTCACTAATATTTTATTTAAGCTAATGAAAATGTTGACAGTGCAAGTTTTTGTTTTCCAAAAAGCAGTTAGATAAAGAAATGCTTTTGTCAGGACAAAAAAAATATATATCAGAATGACTCACTAGTTAGTAACTGAAGAATTCAAAGAAAGAGAGGCCAACTGAAGGAAAGTGGTTAAAAATAAAAAATTGATAGAACTTGTTTGATAGCAGCCT
>NW_017729008.1:20169042-20170996 GCF_001723915.1 Gavialis gangeticus
AATGACTCACTAGTTAGTAACTGAAGAATTCAAAGAAAGAGAGGCCAACTGAAGGAAAGTGGTTAAAAATAAAAAATTGATAGAACTTGTTTGATAGCAGCCTGTAAATTTACAATTAACCTTCACTTACACTGCCATGCACCTGCTGTATTCCTTAAGGCTGTACATGTATCACTAAGTCTACATTATTCACGTGATTAATGGCAGAAAATATAAGAACTGCATAATGTAGCACTCAGGACCAGATCCTTAGGATAATAACGTGCTGTAACAAGTCATATTATTTTATGCTTTAGTAGAAAAGCTGAACTAAAACTTAAGTAAGTCTATTCTGTTTTTTTCTATTCTTTGGTGGTAATTATATGTTCTTTGATCATCCATAATTTAAATACTTAGATATTATTTCTGGGGGGTCTGTATTTTTCCTTGTCCAAGGGAATACAAAGACAAAGAAAGAATGCAGAAACCTTGTTTATAAAAAGCCCCACAGTAATAGGCTGCCCTTTTCTTATGCCCCCAAAAGCCTCCCCTTCATTTCCTTGATCTCAATAAGTTTATATACGGCATCAGATCACATTTCTTTGGGAAAACCAGGGAAATGCATGCCATGTTCAAAAAGATTGTAGCCATTTACACAACAAATGATTCAAAATCATTTTGCTGCCTGGTCAATGAAGACTCCCTATTTTAGTAAGCAACCTTGAATATATTCAAGTTCATAGCACAACTGGATGTAGAGGGCTACAGAATAATAGACTCATATTGCTCATCACTGAATCGTGTGAATGTTTGAAGTTGATTTGTTGGTTTTGTTGAACAGACTTGCATTCACTGCTCAACACTGATCAAAGTAGACTGGAATAGGAAAAGGAGTTACAGTATAAGCTTACCATCCACAAGAGTTAGTTTCTCCACCAACAATTTATCAGGGTCAATTTTGTGGTACTTTTGACCCTTCTGCCCTTTTTTCCCACTACAAACAAAATATCTAAAGCAAATATTAGGTCCTTGCACCACATCTTGCTGACATTCTGATCACCTTCCAGTAGTGTTTATTCACTGCTTTCACATGTCTCAGGTAAGACCTTCAAGCTAGATTGGAGCATACAGTGTAATGCTGCAGAGCTAGATACCAGTTCATCAGCCTGAAGATGGTCTGTTTTATGAACTGCAACCATTTCAATCAGGTGTGCCCAATAACCAGAATAAGAGGTGCCTCAAGAAGGCAATATTTTAAGGCCTCCTGTCATCCTGTATTTGTCTGGATGAGACCCAAAGCAATTATCTCTGTGGCTTTCTTTAGTCTCTCCAGCATCTTTTTCATTTGTTATGCAAGGCCATAGGCAGCTAGGTCTGGGGGGTCACCAAGGGTCAGGAAAAGCAGCTAAGATCCAAGGGGAGCATGTAGAGACTGAGGATAGGGAAGGTAGGAAGCCAGACACCAGGAGAACTGCATGGGGAACTGAATCAAAGATCCAGAGGATCCAGTAGAGCATGAAGTCAGGAGGCTAGCTGTGTCAGATATTCAGAAGATTAAACCAGAATTGGGTAGGGAGCCAAAGGGTCGGATCACATTCAGGATCTGTAGACAATCTGGGTTGGGTATCCCAGGCTCAAAGCCACAGCCTAATGTCATTTGGGGTTTGGGCTAGGCACTGACGTTTGGGAACAGAAACCCTGAATTTGTGCAACAGGTCAGACTAGGTACTGCTGCTGATGTTCCACAGTTCTATACAGTACTTTAAAGTCAGCCTTAGTCCCTATGCAGAGAAGCAGCCAACAAATCTGGCCTCAACATACCACTTCTGTCTATACTCCAGACCAGTGGTGCTCTGCTCAACCTTCTGGCTCTGCAGGCCACGTGAGTCTATGGACTGATCCTGCGCCTGGGGTTAGCACATGGGCACGATCCCAGACACTGACTTGGTCCCATGTGCCAGATCCAGCTGCAAGC
>NW_017729008.1:20175996-20180450 GCF_001723915.1 Gavialis gangeticus
ATCCCAGACACTGACTTGGTCCCATGTGCCAGATCCAGCTTCATGCTGACCCAACCCTGCATGGCCCCTGCACGCCGGATCTGGCTGCAGTGACCCCAGGTACCACCCCTGCCATGGTACAGTGAATGAACAAGCAGGGCCACACCATCCAGCCTGTGGGGCTCTGCACAGGTCTAGAAATTGGCAGCAGGACAGCAGAAATTAACAGTGCCACTGCTACCCTGTCACCAAATTTCTGGCTCTATGGGAGGCCTGCAGGCTAGATAGTATGACTCTGTGGGCCAGATTTGGAGGTTGGGTGCCACTGTGGGATATTTCCTACCTTTACTCTTTTACAGACTCTTTTCAGTGGAGAACTCAGTACTACTCCTCAGATCCCAGTTACTTTCCATTTAAGAGCCACCCAACAGTCCATATTTCCTCTAACTCTCCTAAGGGACCTTCTAGCCAGGAGCTGCCCCTCAGCCAGTTGCCTTGTTTCAGAATGAATACTTTGGTTGAACACATTGCTTAAAGGGGGTTGATACCTTGGCATATGAAACAGTGCTATTCTTTGCCTGTTAACAGGAGCTTTCATTGCACCAGGCACTGAGAAAAGGAAGCTATAAGGAGCGGGCAAATGGCTTCCTCGAACCATTAAGAAGAAGCTCTTATCACCCGGAGAAGTGCTACATTTTTTTTTTTTGATTCCCAATACTTTAATCTCTGCCACTTGGCTCATAGGCTATTGCAGATGGGGCACTCTAGAGTGAAATACTGAGGTAGAGATGGGTGGGTTTTAGGGTCAAGGAAGAGAGGGCAATGAATTTGGCCCCACAGTCTGCTTGTACTGAATGAATATGTCAGGTTTATTTTGTAGAGAGCCCTAAAGAAAGCCAGACTTGGGTCCCTACAACCTCCACAGCTTTGAACAGAAAAGGAAAAAAAATGGTAGTAGTTCTTTTGGTAATAAATACAGACACTTTAGTCTTTTAGGTGACGTGAGTAGGGTGTTTAAAAGAGAAGAGATAAAGCTAATAGATGTGGACCCCAGGGGAAAAGGCACTGTTGAAAAATCTCGGTAAAAGAAATGTCTCCCATACTGAAAGAAGGAAAACAAAGGAGAGAACCCTAAATATTAGAGCTCCTAAGGCACGTCTCTGAGAAATAAAACTGTTTTAAAAACAATTCTTGTGCAGAGAAGGAAGATGGGCAAAATGAAAGGGAAAGATATAGTAAAAGGAGTGTGCACATATGAGGAAATTCCACTCAGCTCCTTTCTTAGGCTGCCGAGACTGAAGCCTAAGCCCCTGCTTAGCCATCCACCAATCCAAGTGCTGAAAGAGCGTGCTTCAATATCTTGAAGTTATATTCAGCCTTTCCATCATAAGCCATCTTTTTCTTGTTTATTTTGTTCTGCTCAAAGCCACAGTAAGATTTGTGCTGAGTCTCCAATTGAGCTGTCCTTTTTAAACGTGCCCAGACAACAAGAAAATGGTTTCTCTGGCAACAGGAACTCTGTGAAATATCTTCATACTTACATTCACTTAAAGCTGTTCACACGTAGGCAGCAATGAGGCACTGGACCTCCAGTGTGTAATTCATATTTATCAGACCAAGTTGTGGCGAAAGAATACTGGCAGTGACAACGCTGCTTGTAAAGCAGGAGACGTGTCTGCCTGTGCTCTCCCAGTTACTTAAGAACCGCTTAGTGCAACCGGAAAACAAGCAATGTAACAATCCGAACATCTAAAACGCAAGATTAGTATGTGAAATTTCTTATCTGTTATGCTGATGAATATATACCGTGTAGAAAAAGAAGGCTCCTAGAGAGGCTCACATTATAAATAATTGTGACAATATTAATCAGAACCATTGAGTCTCCTGAAGATGTAGAAGGTTACATGTGCCACAAACAGGGAGGGCTTTTTGTTCCTTAAAACAGCCAGCCATCCCAGCACTGTGTGAGAACCAGCAGACTAGTTCTGGGTGTGCATACCAACAAACTTTCAGGTTTTGCAGGTAAGTATCTCTCTACCCCCCATACATCAAGTTTACTGCTTTCATTTAACTTTCTCTTGATCTCTGAAAGCTGGATCTCCTTAATTTTCATGAATTCCCAAACTCTCCATGCTCAAGAATAGGAGAAAGTATTTAATGAATTTTAGTGTGCCCTTCAAACAAATCTAGTCTTGAAGACTGCATGACTAGATGAACACAGCCAGCCATAGTATGGAACGGAGTAAACCATTTTTAAAAGTTACGCCCAGTGGAGATCTTCAAAGAATGGACAGGGAGAAAAGATCACTTTCACAGCTATACTTTTGATGAACAGGAGAGAAATTAGGGGAATCAGTGGGCATGTTTACACCTAATAATACTGCACAGTAGCGTGTCACAGCACAGTGCTAATATGCTACTGTGCAGTATTATTAGGCTACTGCGCAGTAGCATTACTAAAAAGGAGTGTGCCGGTGCAACTGTGCAATAATGCCAGTTACTGCGCATTTATTTCATATTTGATTATGCAAGTGCTAAATTAAATGTGCAGTAACTGCAGTGCATTAATAAATGTGTAGACATGCCCAATGAAGACAAAAATGAAGTGGTTACAGTGACCAAGACATGTTTTAAGTGTGATGATGGAAAACAAGGGTTAGATTTTATATGGTCTGGGAAAGGATGGAAAGATTGGGTGGCAGCTGGGATACATGGGTTTGGGTTAAAGTAAGTAGCAGATAAAAAAACCCAATGAAAGATGACTGTGATAATTGAAAGTGATGGGAAGGGCACCTTATATATATATAAATTACATAAGCAAGAGCTATCATAACTAGAACTACAGTGATGATCCCCCAAGTGTCATTGCTGTACCACTTCAGGGGAAGGAGATTTTTCTTATCTAACAGTACTGGTAGGTCCTATATACTCTTTTGGTATATAGGTCAAGTTGCTAAATAGCACCAGCAGCTGTACAAAGCCAAGAAAAATGGCTAGATGGCAGGATGTTAGATACCATAATAAAGCTCCCCAGGAACAAGAATCAGTTGGTCATGCCAATTTTTCAGGGTCTATGCAATGAAGAAACAGAATCATCTTAATAAATATTTTGGTCTGCTATGTCTTTGTGTATATTTACAACATCTCCCAGGCAAGTTAGTGTGTTGAGTGTTGATGCATGTGGACACTTAGCCCTTGTTAGATCTGTTGGTGTAACTAAAGCTAAATCACATTAGGAAGGTTCTAAGAGTTTAAGGAAATGAGATAATGTTGCAATAATCTTGTTCAAGAGGAAAAGATTAGGGACTGGAAGGTAATTGGCAGGATCGCTAGTGTAGAGTGATATTTGCTTGAGCAAAGGCCAGATTGCTGCCTGTTTTAGCATTGCTAGTATACTGCCAGCACTGAGAGTGGTGCTGACAATCACTGCTAATAAAAACCCCAGTTATTTTTCACTGATTTCACTGATTTTTTCTTTTCTTTTCTTTTCTTTCTTTTCTTTTCTTTTTTTTTTTTGCTAGCCAAGAAAGCCATCTTTGTAATTTCCCCACTGCTTTCACAACTTTTACAACTTATGTCTGTGAGATGGCTGGAACATTACCAGACTCGGCAAGGAACAGGACTGGAAAAAGACTTAGGATGGTCCAGCAGTTAAGACTGGGACTCAGAACAATCTCCCTTGTCTACCACAGACTTTAGTTAGAAACGTAGGGAGACTGGTGTGTTTTGGGACCTCTATACCCTGAGGGGATTCAATTAAATCTCCCCCTCCCCAAGAAAGTATCCAAACTAGCAACTTACAGAATAGCGTTTTGAGGTGCCTATTGTCTAGTGATCCTAGGTGCCTTATCTTGTTTCATCTGGATAACCCTCCTGGGGAGAGGCACCTAAATTTTAGGCCTTTCCATACCTAATTGAAAGTGTCTATGAGAATGATTTGGATTTAGCCATTAACATTCTCAATGATGCACCTCCTTAGTTAAAATATGGGGAAAAAGATGCACTTCCTTGACAACAAGGGTGCTATGAGGATATCTACATGAAAAAATATATGAAGTCCTATGGCAATGGAAGCAATAAACATGTCAAATAGAAGTAGATGTAGTAACAAGGCCTTTTCCTGATTTAGTGATAGAAAAAATAGGACCCCCCCCAGGAAGGAGGTGTTATCATTGCACTGAAAAGTCCATGTAGCCCTGCAGCTGAATGAACCCTCTTCTACAATGCCTTCAGAGGCAGCCAAAATTAGGGGAATCCCTAGCAGTGCAGTTACACTGGTCAGATGAAGGCAAAAGGAGACAGTATGCAATCTCCTCGGATATTGATTCTAGTCCTCTTCTATCACAGGCAACTATCCACATAACCCCATTCCTAAACTGATCAAATTCTATTTTAAAACTAATTATCCTCCATTTACCTATTGGAAGGATGTTTCAAAACCTTGTTCCTCTAATAATTGGAAACCAGATCCTCAA
>NW_017729008.1:20185450-20188835 GCF_001723915.1 Gavialis gangeticus
CTCGGATATTGATTCTAGTCCTCTTCTATCACAGGCAACTATCCACATAACCCCATTCCTAAACTGATCAAATTCTATTTTAAAACTAATTATCCTCCATTTACCTATTGGAAGGATGTTTCAAAACCTTGTTCCTCTAATAATTGGAAACCAGATCCCCAAACTATATTTATTTTCCCTTCAGTGCATCCACAAAAAAAGGTGTAGTTCTCAAATAATCTGTGAATTTAAAGGACTAATCCCCTGCCCATTTTCAGTGGAGCAAACCTTCTCCAAGCAGACATTCTCAGAAAATCTTGCTGAAGAAAATTCAGAGCCACCCTCCAATTTGAGGACCTCCATGCCTAAAGATTTTGTGTGGTTTACGTTATACTCTATATACCATGCAGGTTATACTATCTATCAATCTCCTCTGCTCTAGACTAGCGATACTGCCTTTTTCACTAACATTAACTCACTCACCTTCCTTTCTCTATGCACTATGAATAATATTATTATTATTCTATTCACACATTTCTTCCAGAAATCAGAAGGGCTGACCTGTCTCAGAACAATTGTTACTTGACTTTTCTAACAAGAAACACTCAAAATGCTTAGCTTCTGAGGGCACAGTGAATATACCACCTTGCACCAGGCTTTCCTCAGGGTATGCCCATAGCACTTACTATTAACCCACACTCTCTTCTTCAAGAACCTAAGAGCTGAGTTTAAGCAGACATCACCCTGAGACAAATATAAAGAAAAACAACAGCTCAGAATGGCCTAATCCACATTACAGGGACTCAAAAGGTAAACCCGCCTGCAGCCTTGAATTATAGTTTGACTCCAGCACAAAGAACAATCTTTCCCAAGGTTCTGAAAATACAATTATAAGATAGCAGAGGGAACTATAAAGATCTGATTCCACTATATTTTGCTTAAGATTTGATTGCATTATATTTCTCTAAATGTATCTTTGAAGTTTTCTACCTCTGGGTGACTTTACCTTTAGTAAATCAAATAAGTGCAAAGGCTGTGGAAGCTAAGGCTCAAGGAGGCAAGGGGTCTTATACAAGGTGGCAGCACTTGCACAAGAAAAATGGCTTACATAGAAACTCAGCAGTTCTGTTTACTGTAATTAGTTTTGAAACATCAAGGGACTTTCTCCTTTCAGAAAATAAGGAGATCAGGAGACAGAATGGATTGTTAAGAGAAGAGATACAAGTGAGGCATGTGGCATGGTAGGGTGAGCATCTAGTTCACAGAGGTTTGGATGGCTAAGTGCACTACTAGGTCCATCATCTACAGTAGGGGTGTCAAACATATGGCCCATGGAGACCCTCCATCCAGCTCCCACTGCTGCCCCTGGGTCTGATCAGACCCACACAGGGAATTGTGTATGCCTGTAGTCCCAGTGTCCCTCCCCCACACCCAGCATATCTGATCCAGCAGCTACTTCAGCTGGTTTGGGAACTGTGCTGCATGTGTCATGGATCCTGGAGTGGCCAGAGGGAGCCATATGCAACATAGTCCAGCTGGAACAGAAGCTGAGCTGCAAGTGGTGGCTGCCCCATAGAAAGTGCGCCACACATGGTGCCTGCTCTGGGACACGTGCCGCACATGGTGCCTGCTCCAGCCCATCAGACTGGCTGGAGCAAACACCATGTGTGGTGCAGGCCTGGAGCTTCTGTATTGCATGCAGTGCAGTTCTGCTGGGCTGACCCGTGTGTACCATAGTGCCTGTTCAAGCTGGATTGCACCACACATGGTGCCTGTTCTGGCAACTCCAGGATCCATACTGCATACTGTGCGAGTCCCAGACTGGCTGGAGAAACCACAAAAGCAGGTATGCTGTGGGGGAGGAGGAGGAGGAAGAGGAGAGGGAAGAGGAGGGTGTCCATGGACCCAATGTAGGGCTGCAAAAGAGCAGCCCTACAACACTCATCTGTCCTGTAGGGTCCAAATTAGCTTCACACTCCAGATCTACAGCCAAGCATTATTTTACAACCATCTCTCTCTGATCCCATCAATTGTAATGAAAACCTTAAGGAGCAGGGATTCCTACAATACTGTAGCTATCCAAATCAACAAAGCTAGGTTCAGATCTCACCCTGACTTACTATAATACCAACCCCAGAACAAGGACAACCGAATCCCTTTGGTTGTCACTTACAGCCCCCAGTTTGAACACCTGAGATCATTAGTGACCTCCAACTCTTCTAGGAAAAGGATGACTGTCTCAGGGTAGCCAGGGTGGGGGCAAACCTGTCCTGGATTACAGGCAGCTCCCTACTTCAAATGGTATATCTAAAGTCTCAGGCTAACACCCTCCCATTCTCACTGAGGCAGCAGGCCTTGCACTGGACCCAAATACCTGCTGTTCCCCCACATCAGTATAGACCACATTGTCAACAAACTGAATTACAAGGAATATAAAAGTTGAGGTCCATTTACCAGCAACTCTACCAGCCTGCTTAAAGAGCCTCTCTGCTGTCTACATCAGCCAGACAGGGAGGTCTCTACGTGTAGGAATGAATGAACACTGATCTGACATTTGTGCAGAAAGAAACAAAGGCCTCAAGCAGAAAACTTTAACCACTCCATCACTGACCTAAAGATTGCTGTTCTCAGGAAGCAAATTTTTAAAAAGAAGTTTATATGGGAAAGTGTGCAACAAGAAATCATCCACAGACTGGGTTGTGTTATGTATGGTTTAAACAGGGACTATGGATTCTTATCCCATCACCTGGATTATTTTTTGTAACCCCTTTGTTCCTAATGGGTTTTTTTTGTCTGCTACCCTCTCCTTCCTCTCTTCCCACCATTTATATTCAAATAACTCACTCTACCTTATACACCACATTATGCTTATCCTTTTACAGCATCTGATCAAGTGAACTTGAGTCTACAAACCTTAGCTTTCTACATATCTTAGTTAGACTAGAAGGTCCATATCTACCTTGCCTTCTACCTGTCTTTAGACTCACACAGCTAATTACCTCTCTATGTCATAATGACCACCAGATTTGTAAATACTGCGTGATGACAACATGAAGATATGTTGTGAGACAGGTTTTGCCACCATAGTATAGTGTCATCCTGCTCTGTCAAATCATCATCATACTAACAACACAACTTCATAAACTCTAGGATGAGTGTTTATTTAAGCATTAAGTAAACCGAGATTACTTGATGCAGAAGGCCACTAGTTAAATAAATAGATAGAAACGCTTGGAAAAGCAGACCACCTTATAATCATTTCTTACTTAATATGATTTTTGTTTGCATTGGGCAAATACAAATTTTAATTGAATGTATTTTGAAAAAGTTTAAACTAGCACAGCCAGCTAGTTTCCTTTCTTGATGGTCCCATCATCTTTGGTGATAAATGCTTTAACTCTTGACT
>NW_017729008.1:20193835-20197758 GCF_001723915.1 Gavialis gangeticus
ATAAATAGATAGAAACGCTTGGAAAAGCAGACCACCTTATAATCATTTCTTACTTAATATGATTTTTGTTTGCATTGGGCAAATACAAATTTTAATTGAATGTATTTTGAAAAAGTTTAAACTAGCACAGCCAGCTAGTTTCCTTTCTTGATGGTCCCATCATCTTTGGTGATAAATGCTTTAACCCTTGACTGGGAATAGTGGTTGTAGTAGTAAAGAGCACCAAGGGAAAGATCAAAATGAAAGGAGCACCAATATGTAACTTTTATTCCGTTTTTCTTAAAGCAGTATCTTTGACATTTTTATAGGAGGAAACAAATTAGCCTTTTTCAACAAAGAGAACAAAAGTATGCTGTCTTTAATTTTTTAAGTAGCTTCTCAAACCAGATGTTTGCTGAGTTTATATGTTCTGCTGGCTTTTTCAACAAAATGTACATCCATAGGAAATGGGTCCTTAAAATAGATCCATAAAAACAGACTGAATATTTTAGAAACTACTGAATTAAAACTTTCACATCTTTAAGGTGACTACACTGATTTTAATCAAATTTACCTTAATTTAAGTTTAATAAGCTCTACTGAATAAGCCATATCTGATGTTTCTAGCTGTAGCTGTTGGTTTACAGAGATTGTGAAATTGCTTATCAGCACATAAAGGAAATGTATTTTTTCACGCCCAGATAACTTAAAACTGATTGTAACAATTCAAAGCAAAATTTATAAAACAAGAAAGAAAAAGAAAGGAAAACCATATTTCGAACTGAGATCAGGAGAGCAAATTCACATCTTAGCTTTCATGTCTGAGAAAGTTAGGACCATGACATAAGTTCTGTATCTGTGCTGGTGAGGACGGTTAACTGTGGAACTGAAGCTTCACTAGAACAGGTGCTACTATCATCAGTGGAATTAACATAATATATAAAAAACAACAAGTCTGAAAATGGACTGGATGGTTTTATGGACGTTGGTAAGAATTATAGCTCTAGACATGCAAGCTCAGAGGGGCTATCTCCCAGTAAAGGTACAAAGTGATCATGCACACGCTCATTCCTTATAAATACAACATTTATTGAGTGCATTATAAAGTCATAATTCTGATTCCATCTCATTAAAAATAGAAAAGTCTTTGTTTCTGTATTCATAATTGATATGGGCTCCTTCTTATGCACTGCAATAGGTCTCAAGCCTGATTCTGGGAGAGTTACACATATTTTTAACTTTGCATGTTGTGTGTAACCTCATTAACTTTAATGATGTTCCTCACAATACATACAATTAAGCACATGTATAAGTCTTTATAAGAGTGGGACCTTCCTGCCTGTAGATATATGTCTTACTAATAATTTCCTTTTCTATTTCTCTGCCTCAGCCTTGCCTTTGTGCAGTTTTGTTATTACCTAGTTGGCAACTGTAGCAGAAGAATTGTAGAACCCTGATGTCAAGGTCTTGGCAGGTCAGTGGGAGTCATTCAGTTCACCTTTAGAGTTTGAGGCACGCACAACAAAACTACATAAAGCTCACAGGCTATCCTGAAGCCAAAATGTTAACCTGCATGCACTGCCAAGTTGATTTTCACTGAGGAAATGAGTTTTCAACATTTTCTCTTCATAACCTCAAGTACCATTTTACATTCCACCATATAGGATCATTTCTTCATTGTGAATGAACAGCGCACGCCCTCTGAAATTATGCAGCCCTTCATTCCACACCTTCTTAACTTTCACCTCACTACACTATATCTGATATTAAATATTTAATTGGGGTTTTTGGTTGTAGCCATGTTGGTCTAAGGACATAGGCAGACAAGGTTCTTTGGGCAGATGTGATATTTTTTATTAGTTGGTCTAATAAAAGATATCACATCTGCCCAAAGAACCTTGCCTGCATATTTAATCGGGTTCATTTATCATCACTGGTCTAGTGTCTGACTCACCCCCAGCTTATAATTAGAATAGCACTAAAAACCTGAAGCTGCAGAGTGCTGAGCATCCTCAACTCCTGCCAGGATCAGTGGATGATGGGTGCGTAACACCCTGCCAGATGAAGGCCAGGCTGCTGAACTCCATATGTTATGAGAAATATATGTGCTTTCCTTGGAAAACCAAAGAGAAAACATTGGAAGGACATTAAATCAGACTGGTCCAGTAGGAAGAAGTGACTCTGGACTGGAAGCTAGAGTACAGAATTCTGTTCCTGGGCCTGTCATTGATGCTATGTGTGACATTGGACAAGTTATTGCATGTATCACCTCTATCTCCCTATCTGCATAATGGGGTAATTAAGCTTATCTTCCCTGATAAAGTGGTTTAAGATCTACAGATGAAAAGCACTATGGAGGAGCTAATCATTGGTACAATTTCTCATTTCCTACCTGTAGTATGTGAACTAACAAAAGTACTGCTAAACAGCCAACTCTGTTCTATTAAACTATGCCACTGTTTCTAATGAAATCTTTAAAAACACAGAGGTCCAAATACGAATTTAATTATTAAGGAATTTAAATGCTTCAAGTTACTGTTACAGAGAAAACTGTGTCCTTTTTAATGTATGGAATCTAAAATCCTTTTGCAATCTTTGCATTTCCCACTGCAATTATGTTGCTGGGTTTCACCTTGGATTATAACCTCAAATCTCACAGATTGCTTTAACCAGTTCTGGAATCAAAGCAATCCAAGAATGACCTTTAATTAGTTTAAGCACCACATGGTCAACCCTGGCATAGTCTTCAATTGCCTGCGATGCACAGCTCCTCATCAGACTCTATTGTGAAAAAAAAAGAGAAAGGCAAAGAAAAGAACAAAGAGGACAATGGGATAAAAATAACGAGTGAACTATCGCTGGTATTGTATTCTGTCTTACTGACAGTGCCCTTCTAGGAAAAAAGATGCAATATATAAAATGCAACAGAGTTGTAGCAGTGACGGAGGTACTAACTTTTAAGATTAGCTGGTATATTGGAAGTCTTCAGCTGGGAAGGCTACTTCAATTGGCTAAATATCTTTTATTCAGGTAAGTGTCTGACACAAAAGGGAGACTACTTTATGCCAATTGCAATCGCTGTTCTAATATTTATTAGGGATTTCTTTTATGACACAACATTATCCAAACGATTTTTCTTCACCACTGGCAATTTATGAAGTTATAAAAAGCTTACAAAGTCAGCTGTCTCTGCTCTGTGCCAGTCATTCACTACAGTATTCCAAGTCTAAAACAGACTAAGTTAAAGTGCAGATTTATGTACTTTTTTATTATGCTAAGGATAACATTGTGTTCTCAGTTACACCTGTTATCCTGGCCAATTTTCAAAGTATCAGTAATTACATTTGTTATAAGCTTGTTTAAATTCATTTTCATATGGTCACTTCCACTGACTAGCCATGCTCTGAGCAGTCTCTGTACTTTGAGGTGATTGGTGCACCCAGGTGACTATGGAGTCGCTAGAGACACAAATCTGCAGGCACAGACAGGACACTGAGGTGAACAGGAGATGTGATTTTTGAAGTTTCAGTGCTCAGTAGTTGCCCCTCCTTTTCCCTGATTTAGCCACAGACTGCACATGTGGAAGGAGCTGTAACTGCAAGGACAGCTGTGATACCCCCACCATCTCCCTGACAAGTGGTTAATAAGTTTTCAAAAAAAATTTACCTGCTCTCCTTTCCTCCAGTGCCAGCTTTGGATGCAACCGTCCAGGGGAGTGGCACATATGTGAAGTCATAACTAAGTACAGACATTCAAAAAGCCCAAGCCTGAATTGATTCAATCTTAGCAGGTCAGTTTAACCTGCATAGGTTGAACTGAGAAGCAAATGAATAGACATTCAGAAAAACAGCCACATACCTGTAGTGACTCAGGCTAGAAGTTGGGAGGCGCTAGAGCGAGCCCTCTCTCCCCTTCCTTAGTGGGCAGAAGGCGGGAGGGAAGCT
>NW_017729008.1:20198139-20207025 GCF_001723915.1 Gavialis gangeticus
TGGGGGGGGGGCATTGCCAGGCCCCGGCAGGCTGCTCAGTATGACTGGGGAGGGGTTTAAACCCTACTCTGGCCTGCAGGAACCCCAGCCAGGGTGTGCCTGGAGAGGGAAGCAGCCCTTGACAGGTTTGTCACGGAGCAGCAGGGGGAGTGGCCAGTGACTGCCCAGGCAGAGCCTTGGTTGAAGTGGGGGTAAAGGGAGGGGGAATAAACCCATCTCCCCCACTGGCATGGGACCCCAGCCAGGGTCTGCCCAGATTTTGCCTCCTGCTCACAGCTCAGCATGGCCTGGGGCCCCCAGAACCTGCTTCACCTTCCCAATCCTGCTGCAGCTTCCCAGCCCAGGCTGAGGGTTTCACTTGGGACAGCCCAGGAGCAAAGGCCAGATCGGGTGGAGGGAAGGGAGCTCGGCCTCCAGCATTGTACCACTCAGCTTCTTGGTGCCTTTGTCTAGCTCCAGGCACTGCTGGGGCAAGCCTGCATCATGCACACTGTTGCGGGGTACAGGGCCAGTCTGAGCATTGCTCTCCAACAGGTAGAATGGGCCACCGGGCAGGAGCTGCTCCCCCAGTTGCATGCTCAGGTTGGCTGAGCCGGCTCTGCCCTGGGGTAGTGTGGACACGCACTCAAGCCTCTACTCTGCCCCCCTCCATCCTGGGTGCCTCTGCTCGGTAAGGCCTGAGCCTGCTGTCCCACACACACACTCTGCCCCCACCCCCACTGCAGTGGGCAAAGTCTGGCAGGGGCTGGATTTCACACCCCACCCCCTTGTCAGCCAGCCCTCACTGCTCTGGCTAGGGAGCAGAGGGGTAGGGCCAACCCTGCTCTGCTTGAGCAAACAGCACTGCTCTGCTCAGGGCTGCAAAGCATCCTGGGAGGCTAGGGGACTGTGATTTAACTTGAACCAGGAAGGGGTCTGGGAAAGAAGTTCCAAAAAAACAGCTTGACCTAAATCAGTTAAGTCTGATACTACATTCAACCACATTTATCTTGAACTAGTTTCAGCCATTTTGGAACTGGTTTGTGTGCACTGAGCTTCTATTCTGTTACAGGTTTAAACCAGTTTCTGGTCACTTGTAACTTCTGTCCCTAGCTCTTGAGTCAGGTGCTGAAGCACCAATGCAGAATGAATTTCTTGGGGCTTTGTTACATACTGCATTTTTTGCTGCTCAAGTGTTGATCAGTCTTAGTGCTAGCTCAGGTTTGGAGCAGTCACACCTTAAGGCTAAAACCTTCTCTGACTGTCGCCCACCTGCACAGCTGTGACTTGCCATTAGAGGGCTGGTAAGTAGAGGCCTAACTAGAAACTACAGCTATTAGTTGCTACTACAGGACTGGAGAGTCTGGACAGGCTTCTATCCTTGCTTTAGGTGGGGGTATGCGACAGATGGATTGTGGGTGGGAGGCCAGAGGAGAAGCTCATAAATCTGAAAGGCAAAGAGTTAATGGGATGGGGATAGGTAACAAAATGGGAGGTGGAATGGAAATGGGGAAGGAAGTCAGCCATTGAAGAATAAAATATAAAGAAGCAAAAAAAAAAAAGAAAGAAAAAAAGGGGGAAAGCATATTAAAGATGGTCTCATGTGTTAATAAATTGGGATTTGTGATTGGTGTGTGGGGGTGCTGGTCATACTTCCCTGGGTGGCTTGGAGGTGGGAGTGGAGAGGGAAGGTACTCTGGGGGAGCTAGTGTCCCTGCCCTGGGAAGAAAGCCCCAGCTTATGAGGACCTACTTATACCTTTTTTCCCCTCTCCTAAACCCCACCCCTGGACATGTCTGTTCCCTGCGACCTGGCTATTTGGCACATGGTCTGCAGGCTGTTTGCATAGGATTGCACCCCTGGGGGTGGGAAGGTCACGCCCCTGGGGGCAGAAGTAGTTTTACTGGCGGGAAAACAGGGGGATTAGGGATGGGACATTGCACCCCTCAGATGTTGGACAACTGCAACTTGAGCAGCTCATCTGTGGGAAGTGGCCATGCTAATGGGACACAAGCTGGGTAACATGGATCAGAGATAAACCTGCAGTGTGACTTTATGCCGTCTAAAGTGTGCTTAATACTAGTTTCAGGTGTTAATGTGTGGATAGTCCAGGGGTTAAGAGCTCCAGGAGCCACCTAAAATTAATGTATAACCAGTGATTATACAGTGATCCTTCTCTGGGCCTGTCTCCAAAGGGCTAATAATGTCCAGAGGGACAATGAAATGTCAGATACCTATTTTGTGGAAGTTAGGGGAAAGGGAGATATCTCAAGGAGGAACAGGTTTAGGTTGCACTGAAGGGCTCATGGATACATCATTACCCTGTTAAAAACAAAAATCTATTCCAATGCCAGCATGACATTTTTCCCCTCTCATTTGCATTTACTAGTCATAGTATATACTAGTCTAGATGTGTCACAAGAGATGGGATTTCCATCACTTCCCTTGGGAGTCTGCTCACAGCTGCACATAGATCATTGTTGCAAGTCTGTCCTAATTTTCAGCTTTGTATTTCCTGTCATTACTATGCCACCATAAATAATTCTTCTCTGTCCATAGTAATTACATCCTTTTCATAGTTTGTGACAATTTTATCCTCTTCCCCTAAATTACTCTGACTATAATCAACCTCCGCCCACTCCTTGAATCTTTCTACTCACTTTTCCCTGCATCAAATCCTAGCTCCTTATCCTCGCTGATAAAGACCAATATTATGTTGTCCCCAAAAGAGGTCTAGCCAACCCCATCTCTCCTCCTCTCACTTTCTTATTCTCTTTACCTCTTGCCACCTCCGACACAAGGGACTTTAAATGTGTCCTTTCTCTTCTCAAAATTCACCTCTTAGGCATTCTCTCCTCCCTTCCATTAATAATGCCTGGTCTCTTCATTATTATCCCAAGTCAAAGAGGAATAACATAGAATATATGTGTTCCCACTTCTGTGCTGCTCTAGGGGCCAGAGCAGTAACCTCCATTGTTTTGAGAGGTCTAAGTTATGGAAGGTAGTATCCAGTTTCCTACAGATGCCCAAATTGTCAGGAACTCCTGCTCTGCAGTACTAGATATTGCAGTTCCTCCTGCCCTCCCCGCTGCCTTGATAAGCTGTTCCCATGCTGCTCTGGCACTGGGAACCTCAGCAAGACTGGGGAATTTTAAGGTCTCCTTCTGCTACACCAGCTCTTTCACACAAGGAAAAAGGGCTGAAGTAGGGTAAGAATCTCACTCCTTGTATTTACATTTAAATAGTGTAATATGTAGAAAAGCAATTCTTCAAATGTTGAATGAGGAACTGTACTTAGTAACTGTATTAATATAAGAGGATATGGCTAGGATAAATAGTAATATGTGCATACATTTCCCCCCATACAATTAAAATAAATATTTTAAATTGGATGTACCATAGGCTTTTGCAGTGAGCTTGAAAAAGAGGATTTAGAATAATTGTAGAGCATAAATTTAAACATATCCATTAGAATGCAGAAATGGCTATCTTATTTGAAATTCACTGCTCAGCCTTATAAAGCTGCAGAAAACATTTGTAAAGAAATGGAAACATAAACCCATGAAGATACTCCCTTGCAATGAATGATACACAAAGCAAGCAAAGACTTGAATTATAAGTGAAAGTGGTGACATATGTTAATGGATTTGTCATCAGGAGATAATGCAATGCCATTAACTCGTCTCATTTCAAATTCTAGTGACTGCATGTCATGCTTGGTAACAGAGGCTGTCACAAGATCCGAGAAAAAAATTCCAATGGGAGAACAAGAAATTGCAAAATGTGCGTCTCATGGCAGATCATGAGCATAGAAGACCACAGTATGGTCAGCAGAGTCTGTATTTATTTTGTAGAACTTTGCGGTCTCCTCATTAAAGTTGTATCAACTGATTCATTACAGTCCTGGCAGCATTGTGGATGGATAGTTATTTTTTTCTAGCACCTATTTTCATCTGATACATTATCAGTTAGTATATAAGTCCGGTTTCAAAATTTCAATGGTCAGAATTTCAAAAATAAATTCACTCAGAAGTTCCTTTTATTACCTTTTTAGAACTATCAAGTTAGACAAACTATAAGGCTCAGATCTTGCTAACAAAAATAAGCATAAATTCACTAATAAATAAAGAAATATGGCTAGGCATCTAAACTCCCTTGACAGATATTGGAAATGGCCAAAGAACAATCCATGAAAACCTACACGCTGATTGGGAGACTGCCTAGACTAGAGCAAACTAGTTAGAAATGGTGAGCCTGGGGGTGCATCTGTACTCCTGCCTCTACCATTTATATCGAGGGGCTCCCTTGTGTCTCCTACCAGAATAGTTTATACATTGTACTTGGATAAAGAAAAAACCCCTGGTATAATTCTGGGAGCAGAGACCAGACCCCAGGTCCTCCCCTCCAAGCTGAATGTCCTACCAATAGAAAGTTGCGGATTTTCCATTCTAAGTGGCAGAATTCACAATCTTCCATGTTATGGCAGTGTAAAAGTGATGCTGTAGTGGTGATGGTCCAGAAATCATGCAAGAGGCAAGAATTTCTTAGGATGATATTGGAAGAATGTCCTACATTTGAAAGCTCATGTAACCCCATCCCAGCTGCAGAGTTGGTTCAATAAAAGATATCATCCTAAGAAATCCTTGCCTACCCTTAGAATACAATCAAGTCCTTTTTGCTTTCTTTTCTTTTGGCCCCACAGCTCTTGCATTCTTGGCTGCCCCATGTCCCAGCTTCAACAGTAGAGGTTAATTCAAATCTTAGGCTAAGTACTTGTGCTTTCTAATTATCAAGAGAAAAGCAGATACTTATCTATGCTTTACTAAACAGTTCCATTTATAGCATTCAGGGCTACAATGCATGTTAGACATGTCTACAGCCACTTGAAAAAATAAGAGACATTTCTGGGACACACCTTCAGCTGGCTTCATGAATCTGTGACATTTTACCCTAGCTAAGGATCCTTCACAATATGTTTTTCTTTTATCCTTAAATATATAATTATGTGTTTAGCCAATGGACTGGAAGGATTTGCAGCCATTCTGGTCTAGTAACAACAAGAATCCAATTTAACATAAGATAAACACAGCTTCTCATAAAGTTTGTTATTTACCAAGGAAACATGTTGGCATCAATTACCCGAAAACATTAATTAGTATCTTTCAAAATATTTTAGCATGGAAAAGTAAACAAATAGAAGGACTGCTATGGGTTTGTCCAGGCTTCCCCCTTATAGCAGCCATGCATTTCTATTCTACTGCTTAGTCACAGAGATTGAAGTACCTGTCAGGATACACTTAAACATATGGTAAACTGCCAGTGTGTCATAGTTTCACTGAACTCAACTTGAAGAAGCATTTGCAGGCCAAGGTCATGAATACGTACATAACTCATTGACCTAAATGCTTCCACAATGAAAAATATCTTTACTCATTAGGGTTAAGATGAACATTTTCAAAAGCAGCTGCTCATTTGCTTAGTATTTGGGAGCCTAATTTGAACACCCCTATCCTAATACCAGAAGTTTTGAGTCCTCACAACTTCATTTAAAATAATGGACAGTAATGGAGCATGCTTATACCCAAGCTTTTATCTGTTTGTGTAACTTTAACTTAACCTTTAAGGTCTTTAAGTATAGACCTACATTTTCAAACATGAGTACCAATAAAGAAGTAACTATGTTTTTTGTGCAGGCACTTACAGTACAATGTCCTGAGATCATAAAGGTTTTTCTCTTGCATTGAATTCCTTCATGCCTGTGTTTCAGTATTTTGGCCACAGTTGTAAAATAATGAAGTTAGTTTAATTTGAACAAAGAGAAGTCTCAGCCTTTCCATTTCCATTTTGGAATCATTTAACATCAATGTACTTAGGAAAGCAGTGCTAACATCCAATAGCAATAATCACATTCTTTTTTTGTAAATTAATAAATACTCAGCTAAACACAAAGATCTGCCTTTATGTTAACCTAAAGGTGCTAATGAAGATCAGTAGGTTTTCACATTATTATTCAGTGTGTTTAGAGCTGCGTTGCTAATGTAAGTAAATGCGCAGACACCTTTCAAACTTATTTTTCTACAGTAATTTGCCTATTTTTATTTTCAAATATTTGTTAAATGATTCAGTGAAGATGACTGGCTGTTACCATCAACTGGGGTGAGGAACGGTGTGGCAAATATGTAGGATCCCCCTCCCTGTTCTCAACATTTCTCTCCACTGGGCTCTCTACTCAGCAGCCGGTGTTCATCATGAGAATCCAAGGTATAATGCACGGCGTAGACAGCGGGAGAGGACAATCTACTGGTTACATTTCTGAGATCACCAAATTAACTTAGATTTCAGAAAAGCTCAACTCCATAGCCCAAGTGTATTTTAAGAATATTAATTTCCCCCTTAAATGTGTGTAAATGCTATTTATTACTTAGCTCTAGCTGTGTCTGATTCTCAATCCTGATAAACAGAACTTTATGCTCAAAAACTTGTCTAAAACCTCATATTAAAATCTCAGTCCTGCCTAGGCAACAATATATTAACTCTGAGCAGTCCTGGATTGAACATCTAGAAGACTGAAAGGCTATTTTAATTATCATAATTAGAATCATAGCAAAACAGGGCCAGACAGGGTCTCAGGAGGTCATCCAGTCCAATTCCCTGGTCAAGGTGTGAATAGTCCTAAACTATCCCAGACACGTATTTATCTAGCTTTCTCTTAAAATTTTGCAAAGATGGGGCTTCTAGCCTCTCATAATTAGAAAGTTCTTCTCAATATCCAACATAAATCTCCCTCGTTGTAATGTAATTCCATTACATCTTGCCCTGCCCTCTGTAGATACAGAGAACAGTTAATTCTCAGCCTCCTTGTGACACTTCTTTGTACATGGAGACATCAAATTTTACATCCAGACTAAATAATCTCATTTTATTCTCGTGTCATATTTTCTACACTTCTCATCACTTTTGTTTCTCTCCTCTGACCTCTCTCCAATTCATCCACAACTGTCATAAAATGTGGTGCTCCAAAGTGGTCCTGGTATTTGTATACAACATTCCTGTTAATACAACCCACCATGTCCTTTTAAAAAAAAATAAAAACAAAAAAATATTACACTGATGGCTTATTTTTTCTTGTGATCCACTATAACCCTCAGGTCCTAATCCTAATCTGCTTTAATTTTCAGTACAAATTACAAATGAAAAACAACTTTGTGAAATGAAATGAAATAATAAAAAATGAATGAATTTAGATAACTATCAATATTAGGTAAGTGTAAATGTGGGTGACATTCAAGACTGAACAATTTTTTTTCTTGGCTTTTATCACAGAACCCCAAAGTCAGTCCAAACAGTTAGGGGAAAAAAAAAGAAAAAAGAAATTAGACAGAAATACAACACACACAAGTTATTTTAAAAAAGTCAGTTTTTAAAATGCAAGCATTTGGCCAACTCTTCAAGCATTTTGCTATTTGCATTTGGAAATGGCTGTAGTCACAGCAGACGGCCAGTAAGAGAGCCTCCTATTCTTCTGGTTTGGGTTTCCTCCTTCAGTTTATAAAGCAGCTCTGGTAGCCCAAGATAGTCTAATGCTCGGGGAAGGGAAAGGAGGATGAAAGACCAGGGCAGGATTGCCTACTCCTAAACATGCCTGCGTGCATATGCATGTGTCCTAACAGATGACTCTATGAAGCAATAAGAAAGGTAGACTAGCACTTACATAGTGGCATTCTTGGCTCCATTAAATATTTCACAAATTTTGACTGTGATCAAGTTGACCAGTTAATTGAGCAGCATGCCAAACCTAAGAAGGAACAAAGTTCTGGGGCGATTACTTTCCCTAAATCACAAATCTCAGTACCTAGGTACCTAGCACATTAAATGAGTACATAGGGGGTGCATCTACATGTGAACATTTACTGCGCAGTAACCAAAATTACTCACACATGTCCATACTGTGTGGTAAATATGGCGACTTATGTTGACTTGAGCATAAGTTTGACCTACTTCATGCAGATATCAAATTTACAATCGATTAGTTACTGTGCAGCAATGCACATGTAGACACCCTACTGTGCAGTAACAGTGTGGGTGTGTGGACTGACTTGGGATTAACTTGAGTCCCAAGTCAGTTCACACACAGTGCTAATAAGCTTTAACACTTGCATGTGTAGATGCCGGCCTATTCCTGCTTACTGTACAATAATTTACTGTACAGTAAATTTAAGCTGACATAAGTTAACATGTAGACATGCTCAGGAAGGAGGGTCCTTGAAAAGCTTCATAAAAGAAGAAAGACAAATATTGTAGTTAGTCATGTTATTTTTCCATAATATATAACATTTTAAGCAGTGGCGAAACCTAGGAGTTGTCATGGTTTTAAGGAATGCATTTGAGGCCTGATCTAAAGTCCAGGCAAGTCAACCAGAAAGACAGCACTGCCTTGAGAATTAGCCCTTCATAAATACCACATGCACTATTTTTTTAAAATCTCCCAATGTTATATCAAAATGTGTCTATTGATGTGCACTCAGGAGAAATAAATAAATTGGGAGTGGCTTTCTTTATAGTTTCATAGTTTCTAGGGTCGGAAGGGACCTGAGCAGATCATCTAGTCTGACTCCCTGCCATGGCAGGAAAGAGTACTGGGGTCAAACAACCCCAGCAAGGTGTTCATCTAAACTCCTCTTAAAAAACCCCAGGGTAGGAGCCTGCACCATTTCTCTTGGAAGTTGGTTCCAGATCCTAGCCGCCCTGACCGTGAAGTAGCGCCTCCTGATATCTAACCTAAACCTACCCTCTGCCAGCTTGTGACCGTTATTCCTGGTCACTCCTGGCAGTGCTCGGGGGAACAGTGACTCCCCCAATGCCTGCTGATCCCCCCTGACTAGTTTATAACAGGCCACAAGATCCCCC
>NW_017729008.1:20207049-20208662 GCF_001723915.1 Gavialis gangeticus
AGCCATGCCAGTGGTCCTGCAATGACCTCGGCCAATTCCTTTAAAACTCTAGGGTGGAGATCGTCCGGACTGGCTGACTTGAATACGTCCAGCCCCTCCAGAAGCTCCCTAACTAAATCCTCCCTAACCCTTGGCCCAGGTATGCCTCCCCTGGGGCCCGAGGGGGGCCCAGCAGGGAGGTGGCTGTTCTGGTCCCTACTTAGGAAGACGGAGGCAAAGAAATCGTTAAACATGTTAGCTTTGCCGTCTATATGAATATTCCTTTCATCATTTTTTGGTACCACAGTAAATCATAATTTAGGTGGATGGCAGATTGAAGTCAGAAACATAAACTATATACAGTTTCTATGTTTGCCTTTAAAAATCCTACGAGAGAAAAACCTCTCTGACTCTTTTAGCATTGGTGTTATTGAAATATTTATGTGTTTCTTCAAATGTTTTATACCTGAAAAGGTAAAAAGGAAAATAGTTTTTGGCATAATGAAACCAGCCACAACAGCTAGAGCGCAATTTTCTAGTTCAGTTTAAATATGCACTTTAATAGAGCTCAGGAAATACAGTGGTTTATACTGTAACAGAATTATCTATATTGAAATGGGAAGTTCAGCATCTTCTGAGAGGCAGATATAATAACAGGCAATATTTGGGACAATGACTTGAGAGATAAGATAAGTCTAACTCTTCTATTTATATTTATGAAGGTCGGATGGCAATTCAGCAAACTCAGGTTCTCTGTTTATCCACAAAGTTGAAATATATGATGGGTTCTGCAGTAGAGAAGCACCTTTACAGAAAGGGATTTAGCTTCATTTAACTGGAAGTGGAGCAATCTTAAAATTCTCTTATGAGAAAGCTCTGGGGACCACTACATGACTTTTGTGAACTGCTGGATCATATAAATGTTGAGAAATTGTGGACAACAAATAAGATTCTACCCCAAAAGGGAATGGTACTGCTTGATTTCTCTCTCAATCTTCATTTAAAAAAATGAAATGATTCTGACTCTACTGACTTTGTTTAATGGTAAAGGGTGTTTCTCATTTTTGGTTCTGCACCCTCTTATGCACCTGAGCAGTACTATCAGATCAAATACTGAGAGATGAAAAATACCTACTGAACCCTCAGTGAAGTCAGTGAGCACTATGGTGACTGGGGTATTTACTTGTATTACACTGTTTGCCCAGTTAGTATCTATTAGAGGGAGTAAGGGCTTGTAATATTAGTTTCTTAGTTTGAATCATATCAAACACCATGCACCACTATTAGTCTAGATTCCTTTTTAAAGATGCTTTTGATCCACTAAATGATCTGTGACAAGATTTACCATGATTTTGAATACTTCTTTTTCTGAGCTGTATTCAAAAACTTACTTTAAAACACTTCAGCGGTTGAAGCATAGCCCTTATAAATGGAGTATAAGTAAGAACTGTGCATATTCTAGTGTTAACAACCTCTATCAGGCAGATCAATAAATCCATCTTCACTGGATCTGGGGTATTGGACGTAGACAATTTTTCAGTATTTTTAATGTTTTTTAATTCCCATTTTGTTGCAGTCTTTCATGCTTAGGAAAGGTACTGGGCTGAAAATCCTGAAAAATAAAGGTCTTTTTA
>NW_017729008.1:20213662-20215428 GCF_001723915.1 Gavialis gangeticus
TGCACCACTATTAGTCTAGATTCCTTTTTAAAGATGCTTTTGATCCACTAAATGATCTGTGACAAGATTTACCATGATTTTGAATACTTCTTTTTCTGAGCTGTATTCAAAAACTTACTTTAAAACACTTCAGCGGTTGAAGCATAGCCCTTATAAATGGAGTATAAGTAAGAACTGTGCATATTCTAGTGTTAACAACCTCTATCAGGCAGATCAATAAATCCATCTTCACTGGATCTGGGGTATTGGACGTAGACAATTTTTCAGTATTTTTAATGTTTTTTAATTCCCATTTTGTTGCAGTCTTTCATGCTTAGGAAAGGTACTGGGCTGAAAATCCTGAAAAATAAAGGTCTTGTTATTCACTAAGGCCCTGATTCTGCACTAATCCCCATGGGAGCAGATTCCTGCACTTGCGAAGGCCCACTGACCTAAAGGTTTTGCTTAGGTATGGGGGGACCCCATCGCCATAATAGTTGGACTGTCAGAATTAAAACCAGCTCAGAACAGGTATAGATAGGTAGTGACACATTCCAACATTACTGCGTCTCTTATCATTGTTACCAAGGGCCTATCTGGAAAAGCAAGAGGTTCGTTTAGTCTTCATGGTTTATTCAATCATTGGCCTATAGACATGACCATAAAATAATGGTTTTATGAACTAGACACTTGTCCAGTCGAGGCCTAATCCAACTGACATTAATATTGACATGTCAATATAAAGACTCCTATTGATATTAACAGGAATTAATTGAATCTCAAAAACAGCACAGAGACTGTTCTCTTATTTCACTAGCTGTCCTGAACATCTGTATGATCATCATCAAGTTGCACAATCACATGTAATCATGATTATTGTTTTTATTACAATTGTTAACCCTTATATTGCCAGTTCTAGTCAAACCTGAACATGAAAGATCTATTATTCTATTACCAAAAAATAAATCCTTTATTTAATGTTTAGTATTTTTGTGTTTTGTTTTTAATAAGTATAAAAAAACTCTGGTATAGCAAACAGGTTTTCCAAATTATTAAAAGTTTCAATGGAAATTTTAAAATCCTTAATTGCTGTATGGATTTGTTTGAAGCTTAATATTATTTGTTTTATTAATTGAAAACTCAGTACAAGTAATGTAAAGATTATTAATTTACATGTTACATAGGCGTCTGTAGGAATGTAATAAGCAAAACCTGTATGATCGAAATGAAACAATTAAAAGGTCTACTATTGATAGAAAAGTTGAAAGGCCCCTAGGATTGCTTTTAATCATCAAGTAGCTTAATAACAAAAACTGACAATCTAAATAATTGCATAGAGAATGACAGCAGAGTTAGTTTTCATGCACACACTGCAAATACTGAAGCAGGTGCAAGCACTCTGCCAAAGGTAAAGCTGAATAAATGAAGTCAACATTATTTTAAAGCAACTTTTCCTTTCAAAGCTCAATTGAAGTGGCTCAAGAATTTTTTTAAAAACTTCATTCAGATGTGTTTGCCATAAAATGGAATGATACAGCATGAAACAATTAAGTATATCTCCCAGCAGGAGAAAGAACAAAGGTTTTATTCATAACAGCTATGACGAACACTTCTGCAAGATAGTGTAGCATTAGAAAGCCACTAATTCCTCAGTACTTTATATTTAGAGACAATAGTGCCTTCAAGTCATATTGTCTGTGTTTCTTGTCCCACATCTTATAACTAGGGGCATTTGCATGAAAACAGATTCTGTTTCTTAAGAGCTCCATTCCTCCTGCTGCTTGCTC
>NW_017729008.1:20220428-20226051 GCF_001723915.1 Gavialis gangeticus
GCATTTGCATGAAAACAGATTCTGTTTCTTAAGAGCTCCATTCCTCCTGCTGCTTCCTCTCCTTCTCAAGTCATTACAATCCCCAGTTTATTATAGTAACATAGGATACTGTGCTAAATGATTGTGACTGCACAAACAGATGACTGTATTAGGTCAGCCATTACCTGCAGAAGGAGATGTACTCTTAAGTCCAAATCCTCTCTCCTGATCAAAGCCTTGGGTTTAATTTTGAATGCTCAGCAAGGGGGAACTAAATCTTTATTTCCTCCTTACAAAACAAAGATTTGCATTGTATTTACAGTTTGCCCCCCAGTTGAGATCCTGATCCAGGAAGAGAGTAGCCAGGTACCATAACAGTATAAAAATGCATTCACTATGTACCCACTCCATTTTTCCCATCAAAACATGCCCTGAGGTGCTAAGGATGGAGTCCCATGGTATACTGAGGTACAATACACTTTGCATAAGCTCTTTTTATCCAACCTACCCATTTCTGAACAGTGAAACCATTAAGCTCCAGTGTCCATAGAGATGTACTTGCCCTTAGCAAGGAGAATGAGGATTTCCACCTTAGAAAAATTCCATATTGAATGCACCTGCCCAATAACAATGAATGAAGGTGAAGAAAATTGAGAGTAAGGTTGAAGCAAATCTACTTCTAAATAGAGCATTTTCTAAGATTTCCACATGGTGTCAGTGGCTCCTCTCAATTTTTTTCAAAATCAAGGACTCATCTGAGTATACATGCAATCAGACACATCTACCCTTAAGTCATGTTTTAATTGTACAGTGGTTTACACATACTGGTAAATATGGTTTCCTTGTTACTGCCTACCTGCACTTCAATTAATGCCAGTTATGCTAAGGCAAGGAACAGACATTCAAAAAGCCTGAGCCTGAGTGATTCAGTCTTTGCGGGTGGTTAGTCTAACCTGGCTAGGCTAAATCACTTTGTAACTGTACAGAGGTCCCCTCAGGACTGAAAAAATGCTGGCACATGCCTGCAGTGGCTCAAGCTAGGAGCTAGGGGGTACTAGAGCAGCCTGCCCTTCCTTTCCAGAGTACTTAGCTGAGGGGGGTGTGGCCAGGCCCTAGCAGGACACTGTGATTAGGGAAGACCCTCTTCTCACTCTGTGATAAGAGAGCATTTATCAGCTCTGTTATCAGCATTTAGCATCCCATCAGAAAACAAAGTCTCGATTATTAGTTCAAGCTCTTCTTAAACAGCTTTTTCCAAAGGAAAGAATTCAGGGACATTACCAGCTGAGCTATTGATTAGCTCAAAAAGCCCTAAGCGGACACTGTCCTATCTGCCTGACACAGCATTAGCTAGCATACCACATGCTGGCTACAGTCCGTGCTGTGGGAGAGAGGAGGAAGGGATCTCTGCTTAAGCAGCGAGTGGTGAGAAGGTGTGGGAGAGAGGTATGGGAAAGCCAGCAGACCCTGTTGTGCCTGAAAGTCTCTGCCAGAGCTCCTGCCAGGGAGCAGAGGAGAGGGGGCATCTCTGCTGTGAAACAGAGAGCCCTGCCCAGCCCAGACAGAATGCTGGGATGTTGGGGGAAACTGATTTAACTTAAATCAGCAAGGGGTCTGGGACAAACTGCTTTGACCCAAATCAGTTAAGTCTGATACTACATTCAACCAGGTTTATCTCAAACTGGTTTCAGCCATTTCCAAATGGGTTTATGTGACTGAATGTTCTGTTACAGGTTTAAACCAGTTTCTGATCACTTAAACTGGTTTAAGTGTAATGTCTGTCCCTAGCCTAAAAGAAGATGTTATTATTAATTACCCTCTGTAAGAATCAGACTTAATGCCAATTGACCAAACTTGTTTTCTTTCAATCTCTCTCCCTCCTTTTATTCAGGAAACTATTTTTCAAGATAGCCAAAGAGCACAGTAAAGAATATGTTTCTGACATACCAACAGCAAACAAGTTCTGTCTTTGCTAGGTAAATGATTCAACAGTGCTGCTTTTTCAGACACTAAAGCAAGCCCAAAATAGACCTGAGGTACTCTAATTGCACTAAGTCAATAGACTGTCCTTTAGTATATTCCTATTGATTTATGTCTAATGACATGATTACTGCTGCTGTTTCACTGTTACGGAGTAAAGATTTCTGCATCTATTAGTTGCTGTACTCCATTTCTAGAATCCTTGGCTGTACAATAAGGTGTGAATCTCAAGGACTAATCTTGAATTTCAGTTTGACCTGTTTATGAAAAATATTGCATTTTTGTGCAATGAGTTAACAAGATGCATTGTGACTTATGCCTCAAAAACAGTTAAAGATGTTATCCTGCTAATGCATTCATGGATTTAATGCTTGATCTTTTAATAGCTTGTTGAGTGAAGGACATGTGATAGTGATGTTGTTTTCTAGTGTCCCTGATGCCCAAATCCTGACATTTCACATTTATTCCACAACAATTTTCATGTTTTTGACTGGACAGAGAGCAGCACGGGTGGCAGGTATACCAGTAGCAGAAGATGCGACATCCTACTTCTCACATACATGCCTTGCTAAGACAGACCCTGCCAACTCTTACAGGAAACAAAACTACAGCTGGAGCTGCTAACTTTGTCTTTAACTTCCTTTACCTATACTGCGTGGGGCTAAACTATGCTCCAGTGAAATACCTCAACACAGAAGGGTGGGGAAGAGCCTTGTGTATATCTGTATGCATTACCTTCTTCCTCCAGTCTTCAACTATTTGATCTGTAACCCCATGCGAGTCCAGTTCTCACCAACAAAACACTTCAAATCCTCCCTTCCAAAAACTGAGAGTTGCTCTTGGAAGCTACTGGGCAGAGACACCAGGTTTGCCTTGAGATTCAAAACACAATATGGCTTTCTGTTAAGCAAGTTGGTTATCTTGTTAAAGTATAACTATGTTGTTTCTAAAAACTTTCCCATTAGCCATGAGACCTGCATTTATTCACATACTGAGCTTCAAGTCAGACAGCTTCCAGATCTCTTCTGATCATGAAACAATTCGCCTGACAATCATCACACATGTGGTCCGTCTCCTGGTCATCGCCCAAACTACACATACGTACCTACATTTTGCAGTATGCTCAGCCATAGCTACCAACCTAAACGGCATTAAATGTGACTGCTAACCAACCAAGTAATACCTACCATTGCTTTACCACTGTGCAAAAGCCTGATTTGATTTTGAAAAGGCCAATAAATTCTCATCATAAATAGTTTCCTCATCTGCATAATATGTTTATAATAAAAAACTATAATTTGTGATTTCTGCATCTTACATGCTGCTACAATGATGATAAGACCATCATGATACTGACTGTAGAGCACAGAAGGTTTTATTATGAAGTATAATGCAATCATCACTTCTGGTGAACTACTCATTTTGTGTTCAGAATGTCACAATTTGTTTTCTAGATATGATATTTTATCAGAACCTTTAAAGAATTAAAATAAGGATATATTGGGAGAGGTAGTGGTTCTGGATAAAAGAACTGGAACCTCCTCCCACAGACAGTAGTATAAAATGAGCCATAATCACTAGGAATGAGAAATCATTACTGTCCATTGCTTGCATGAAAGAAGGTGGTGGTTTCATTGCAGTAACTAATAAAGCGACCTTCAACACCAAAGAGCTGCCATCACAGTTGTTGTTACAATTACCTTCACAATGGCAGTCTGAGCAAAGAGGGACCTGACTGAAAGTCAGTAAAGCAAGCTAAGTGCTACTGCTGCCTATGATCTATCTGCTCACAAACTGCACCTAAGGTCAGTGACTGAACATCTTCATCTACAGGTGATGGAACCTATTTCCTGTAAAAAATCAGGCCAATTGTTGGCTGCAAGTCTGATGTGGTTTACTAATCTTGATTCTTACTTTAAATGATGGGAAAGCTATGAAAGAAACATCTAACCCAAAAATAAATGCACCCCATCAATAGCGTGCTATAATGTAATGTGATTGATAAACTCTGCTATATCACACACCATTGTTACCTGGCCTGTATATCAACAAATAGATTCTTTCTATTTGGTTCATCCTATTGTGGATGTAGCTGAGATTATTTTTGAAAGGAAAAGCCAATATTGAAAACAAACAAAAGGTTATAAATATATATTCCCAAAATCTCTTGAGGGAAGAAATACTCATATTAAATTGAGTTATGACTGAGCAACACTGTAATCCTCAATCCATAATGTTGGTTAGATAAGGGATACTGCTTTTGTTAATATTGCTTTTCAAAAAACTGCTGTAAATTACTGGCATGAAATTGCTTTCAATTGAGACCCCTCCACAACATTTCTGTTTTCAGAACTGAGAAATGAAAGAAAGCAGAGACGTAAGATAAATCATTCAGTGCATATGGTCATGTATGTGATGGTGACAATCAGGTGACAAACTGTAGAAGGGAGTTGATATGAGTGAGGATGGGACATTTTGTTTTTCAAAGGTTATGATTACAGAGACTTGGAGATATGGAAGAACATGGAACCAGATTACAGGCATTTATCTTGGTGGAGGAAATTACCAGGGAGTGCTGACTATGGATCATGTTGAGCCAGCTGAGAAAGGCTGACATGTAGTAGCTGATATGTAGAATAAGTCTGAGCACTTCTTATTAGTGGGAAAAAGTAAAACATGTTAGTAATGATTCCAGTTCTTTCTATGCAGCAAGAGTTGGGCATCTTTGGAAAAACACTACCCAAAAATTGGAAGTGGCCCCGTAATTACAGTGTGTATCATACCAGTCAAACCCTTTAAACAGAATTCCTTGACAGAGAGAAAAAGAAATCTTAAGGATTTTTTAAAGCCTTGTTAGGTCATGTTAAAATATATATATTTTAAATACAGCATCCTTTTTGTGAATAGGAAGGACACAGGGCCCTGGGCACATCTAAGCCCATGGCTGGGGCTGGCAGGGAGAGCTCTCTGGCAGCTGCTGGAGAAGAAGCTCCTGCAGGAAAAGAAAGAAAGACTCTAGTCTGTGACAGTTTGGCTGCCTGAGATGCTGCTGGTGCTACTGCGCTGCTTGCTTACCTGTTGTTATTTAAAGTGGTAGGGGATTGAGGCTGTAGGGGAGGAGGAGACCTCATTGGGGCACACTACTGTGCTGTGTAGAGGCCCCAGCGCCAGTAAGGGTGCACCTTAATACACACACACAGTCACACGTCATGAGATTTGCTTGTCAGCAGCTTGAGGTGCAGTTTCCCAGAAACTCCTGCATCTATCTTCTTGAAACCTGGCAGGCTTCATGGCCTCAGAAGAGGCTACCATGCCTGTAGTTTTTACCTTGCTGCGCCTTAACACACGTGGACACGAGTTTTGCTCGTCAGCAGCTTGAGGTGTAGTTTCCCAGAAACCCCTTCACCTATCTCCCTGGCCTCACCAGGGGCTACCATTCCTGCTATTTTCATTCAAATCAGGCAAGAAATGACAAAGTTATAGGCAGTTTTGTGATTCCCCATTATAGCCTATGGGCAAAATGTTGAAAAGCGTTGAAACAGCAAAACAGTTTTGATGAAATGAAAGAGAACAGCACTTTCGAAACTAAATGAAACACTGTCCCTTTGTAATGATGAGAATGATGAGAATAGGATTGGGTCCAACGTAGACAAATTCAGGGTGC
>NW_017729008.1:20231051-20232197 GCF_001723915.1 Gavialis gangeticus
GTGGCTGACTACAAACTCATCAGGGGAGATCAACAGCAAATAGGTAGAGCCCTATTCTCCCCAGCACCACCTGGGGTGATGAGGAACAATGGTAATAAGCTGATGGAGAACAGGTTCAGGTTAGAGATCAGAAGGCAATATTTTACAGTTAGGGTGGCCAAAATCTGGAACCAACTTCCCAGGGAAGTGGTCCTCGCCCCTACCTTGGGCAAATTCAAGAGGAGGTTGGATGATCACCTATCTGGGGTCTTGTGAACCCAGCATTCATTCCTGCCTGTGACAGGGGGTCAGGCTAGATGATCTGTTCAGGCCCTTCCTGACCCTAGCTACTATGAAACTATGAAATGGCGAAACAGAAGTTGAAATGGAACGGTGGTGGTGTTTCGCACAGCTCTATTAAACAGTCATTTACCTCAGAGGTTCAAATGCTGTTTCTGAACTGTATTTTGCTGACATCTGAAAATCTGGCAATGAATATGTTCAATGAAGAAGATATCACAGAGTGATATAGATTTTACATGGAATAAAAAACAGATCTTGATAGAAAAAAACTTTAGATAAAAGAAGCACAGGGATGGACTACATGACCTCCTGAGGTCCCTTCCAACCCTAACTTTTATATAATTTATCCTGTTTTATATAAGACCCAGGTTTGTTTACATTTTTTTAACTGTGGTGTCTCTCTAATAGAAAACAGACTAATTCAGGAGCTGTAATGTCAGATGCCATCACTGACCTCATAAAGTGAGATTCGCTTTTTTTTTAAATACAAAAATAGCTACTCCCTTCAGTAATTCCCACCAGAATCCAGAAGGGATTAGGTAGATATTGGGCCTGATAATTTCTTCACCTGAGTGTAAATGAGGATCTATTCTACTGAAGTTGATGGCTTTACTCCAGTATAATCAGGGTGTCAGAGTAGGATCAAGAATAAACAAATGTTCTTATTTTAAAGTTAAGAAATCAATTAACTCTGCTCCCTATTGCTAGTCTCAATCTAATGCTGATTTAATCATTTTTTAAATTATGATTTGTCCACCACCTTATCTTCCCAGGTCCACATCTCCCCAAATCTACTTAGTCTCATCAAAGCTTAGTTAGTTCATCACCTGCCACTTAGTAACACTTTGTATATGAGCCACCCAG
>NW_017729008.1:20237197-20242981 GCF_001723915.1 Gavialis gangeticus
AGTTCATCACCTGCCACTTAGTAACACTTTGTATATGAGCCACCCCCCACCCTCCCCGGCCGTGCACAATCTGATATGCCCTGGGCCTTGCACAACCTTAGGGATGGCTCTGTCCGTATGTATTTTCTCTGCAGGTGATGTCTGATGGACAGGTATGTGAGAAGGAATAATGCAGATGTTTACTTGGCTAGAAAATGAGAACAATGGCAGGAGAGCTCTCGTATATAAGGAGTGGAAAGCATGCAATTTTAGGTTAAAAATGACTTTCATGTTAGAAGACAACTATAGGCACCGAACTGCCCCACAACAGAGCTTCCAAGCAGACAGGAGGAGTCTCCTCATATCTAAAGATGCAGTATGCAGCAGACATAGCATATTAGTCACATAACACAAGGTAGTAACTTGTCTGCATGTCTTCCTCATGCAATATGATAGAGAGATATGGGAGGGGTGGCACATGACTCATTTTTAAATCATTATTACACTGAGGTGGGAAGTCTCTCATGCCAATGCTCAAGGTTAACCACAAGCAATTGGGGTTGGTAATGTTCATTAATGCTTATGAAAGAATAATTCCCTCTACTTGGGGGAGGTGAAATTCTGTGGTCCAGGTTATAACCACAAGACTGTCTCACTAGGAGCGTATGTACATGCCATGATTATTGCCCTTTCATGCACTGCAACTGCATGTCTGTTTGCACGAGCAGGATTTCCTGATGCTTTAGAAGTCTTTCTTGTGCATTAAAGTAAAATTCCTCAGATGTAGTTTAGTTTGGCTTGCTAGGAATTAAAGCATTGTGTCCATTAATTTGTTGTGTGCAAAGACAAAGGCACTCAAAGATGTGTAATGAGATTCTTTGTCCACCAGCTTGCACTGTGACTTTTTTGTAGTTCACCCTTCAAATTGCTTTCACTTTCAAATTCTTGCTTTTATTTTTATTTTTATGTGGTTTGCCAGCTCCCTACTTCCACAGCTGCGTGGCAGGGCATGGGCGTGGGATGGATGGGGGGCGTAGTGCTGGACCATCTCACTCTCCTGCAGTGCCAGCCAGGATTAGTTTGAAAACCTAGTGTGTGTAATCACAGATGCGATGCTCAAAGCCTTAATTCATTTGAAAACCTACTGTGAGTGAACACAGATGTGATGGTCCAAAATAAATGAGTTTAAAATGTATAAATCTATTTAATTTAATTATTGAGGATTAAAACCTGTGGTGTGTACAGGTGCCCCAGGAGGGTGGTAAAACACTGGAACAGGTTACCCAGAGAGGTGGTAGAAAGTCCATCCTTGGAGGTTTTTAAGACCCAGCTAGACAAAGCCTTGGCTGGGATGATCTAGTTGGGGATGGATCTACTTTGAGCAAGAGGTTGGACTAAATTACTGTCTGAGATCCCTTCCAACCCTAATTATTTCAATACCTAATCCTTGTACAGAACACAGAACAAGTGTTTAGTTTCTCTGGCTTAAGGTTCTTTAAAACTAATAAAGCCCCCAAAACAAACAACATCCCCCCGCCCCCATTTTGATTCCTTAACTGAAAAAATGTAAACATGTAAGAGCCTGAAGTATTTGATGCTGTGGGACAAGAGATCCTGGAAAAGCATTACGTCTCTTTAAAGTCCTGAAAAAGGGAGAGGAATGGTTTAAAACATGCCATAGCCTAAAAACATAATATTTTAGAATAAATAATTTAGTAAGTTCAAAGTAAATTATTTAAGTATTGAAGACCTATCGTCATGCATTATTCCTGGCTCTCTGTATTAATATCCTACGTTATAACATGGTGTAATTGTTCCTTTAGTTGCACATTTTCTATTTTCACAAGGTCATGAGATATCTTTCTAGCCAGGTTTCAGCGAGTTTTAAAACAGTAATTACTTCTCTGGGAGTTCAGTGACCATATGCCATTTATTAATTAAAGACCATATCTTGTCTTCCCTTAGGTGGAAAAAAAGGATGGCCTTGCAGTCAAAGTGTTGCCCTGGGATTTGGTAGGTATTCCTTTTGGCCTCAATCACTATAAAATAAAAGAAAGTTGTAAGTATTTATGCAGAACTCTTCTGTGATATCCAGAAGTATCATCAGCCCTATTTTGAAGATTAGGAAACAGAGACATAGAATGGTGCCTGTGGTCAAGGGAAGCTGAGGCAGTGCTGGGTACTAAGCCTAGGTCTCTTGAGTCCCAGATCGACACCTTAACCATAAGAGTCCAGGCATAGATTTGTCTAATTACTTTCAAATAAACTTGTTTTCTATACTAAATATAATTGTGAATTTTGCATCAGACTTGAGAGCTCATGTCATTGCCCCAGAGAACTGGTAAGAAAATAAAGCCAGGGCAGTACAGGCTTTCTGGAAAGGTGTGCATGTATGTGGTTAGGAGCTCTGTGGATTATTTCTGGGCTCAAGGGAAATGGCAAGTGTCTCCTTGCAAATGGATGCACAATAAAATAAAATAAAATAAAATAAAATAAAATAAAATAAACTCAGCTAAATAATGTAGTGGAACGGAATGCTCACTGGGAAAGGACTAGATGGTCTTTTCTATCTCTAATTTCTACAATTCTGTGTATTTACAAATACATGAGACTCCCCGGAGTCCACACTCCTGTTGTTCTTAGTAATTTGCTCACCACCACAGGAATTCATGGCAGGAAGCATCAGTTGTATTACATTTGCTCTCTAAGGACGTGAATGGTGTATAGCACCCTTTCAAGTACACTTCTTACACTAGAGGGAAAAAATAAGCAAGCTCTGGAAAGGCAGCTTTCATCTATGATGTGTAGTTTACAGATCCACGGTCAGAAATGTAACCTAGAAAGAGAGGCTGCTTGATACAAGGCATACCTGTTCTCTGAGATATTATCTGTTCACCTTACTGACACAATGCTTCTATCAGCAGAATAAAGCAGCTTAACTCTATCTGCTTCATCAACAAAACTACCAGCTCAATTATAATTCCACTGCTCGTGATAACTGTTGACAAAGATAGATGGTCCCTAAACCTTAGCCCAGATGCCAAACCAAAGCCAAGCATTAAGCGAGAGATTGTTTCATGCAATACCCAGTCTTTTCTCTGTGAATACCCCTCACACTTCTCTCTCTCTCTCTTTTTTTTTTTAATACCCAGCCTATGAAATCTGTTAGGAAGTCTGGAAGTGTTCAATGGTTACTTTCTTCAAAGTAGAAGGTCCTCTCTCCAGGCCCTCTTCTTCCTTCAGAAATGAACAAGGAACCATCTGGCACCTACCCGAGAAAGCCCATGTCAGTTATATGAAGGCACTGACAGCTTCACCGATCTGCTGGACCTGTTGAGACTTTGACAGTATCAAACTAGTCCATCGTGCTAAGATTTGCAGAAAGGGAAGACTGCAGCTGGTGTGAGGAAAAGAAATGTGTGATGTGAGATAGGTGGTGAAAAAACTAAAGAGATTATTTTTAGGAATGACTGGGGGCAGTTAGGTATTTGCATGGGGCAAAAAAGCATTTGATCGCATTAAGAAGGAGAGGACACAAGGGGGAGAAAAGATTTGAAACTGATCTTTACTCAGAATAAGATCCTGAGCTTGACCAAGCTTACTGGGACCAAGCGGCATGTCAGGTTGTGGGTGGCCAGGTCTGGGGCAACTTGGATAAAAGTACCGACCAGTGTCAGAAGAAAAAAGCAGAATACAGGGATAAGTGGGGTCAAGAGGCCAGGAAGTCAATCCAAGAACAGGGTTTACAAATAAGCCAAGTCAGGAAGTCAAGAGATCAGGCAAACAGTGGAGTCAGACAGCAAACAAGGTTGAGAAGCTGGGAGATCAAGCAGAAAACAGTCAAAGCACAAGCCAGAGGAGCAGAAAAACAGTCTGGAATTAGGTTGAACCCTATTGTCCAGACACTTCCTGTTCCTGCTCAGGACCTTATCTGAGGGAACTGGAGGGTCAGCTGACCCTAACCAACCACCCCGGTGACGAGGAGCAGATGGAGGCCTGGACCCTGATGGAGGCTTCTGGCCAGCTTTGCCCACTTTGCGTGGTGGGACGGCAGGCTGGGGTGAACAGTAGTACTAGTCAGGTCAAGGCCCCAGGTTCAAGGCTGAGGCCTGACACCAAGTCAAATCTCAGTCTTTTGCCATTTCAACCAATTCCACAGGTCTTATACATAATAACTGTTAATACTATGTATCTTGGTTTTACCTGTAAATGTATTTGACAGAAACTGATGATGTATAAATGTGAAACACAAGTCTACCATTTAAAATCACCCGTCTTTCTTATTATGACCACACCCCTGCCTCCACAGGTACTGCATCTGGAACTGTCCAGATTCATATTTCACATGTGTATTGGGCCAAATTATGGAGCCCCTATCTCAGTTAAACCCCTGCTGAAGCCAAAACAAACACACCATATTTAAAGGCAGGATTTTTAAAATAAGTTTTGCTGGACAATAGAATTTGGTCCATAATTAAATAACTTCAGACCAGTGCCTACATAACAGGTTAAAAAGAAAGAAATATGCTTACCCTGCCAAATCCATTCCAAACTCCTGGCTACAAACTGTATTCAGAAATGCATACTGTTACCAGAGAAACAGAGCTGAAGCCATTGCTGTCTCAAATGATTTGACCTAGCAATTACATTTTAGACTTGTGGGCTCGTGTGCAAAGAATGCTTTTCTATGCTGTGTTCATCTCCTGTATTCTCACATTGTGACAGTAGGGTGAAATGTATAAAGATCCTGCCTTTGTGAGCACTTCAGAGAGCAGGATTTTTATACATTTCACTTTGTTGTCTGCCTGGAAGAACAGACCAGACAGGCTGAATTGGGGGTAGGGCAGCATACACATGTGCAATCATTGAAAATGGCTCAGCTCAGGTTAGCAGCAGTAGCTTAGCAGAACCTTTTAAACCTAAATCAATATTAAAAACCCACGTTGCAGCCTTCATGTTCTTTTTTTTCCAGCCAATGATTAGATCCCTGCGGATATTGTGTTAGCAGCTTTTATACCCCTTGTATTGCAGCTGCTGTTTTGGAAGAAAAGGAGATCTGAGGGAGTTCTTTTCATAACTCATCGGTGTGGCTACCAGAGTCACCAGATAGGTTTCTGTTAAGCAACAAGAAACATTACTCACCCCGAGATAAGGACCACCAGCCCAGAGCCAGATCATTCTCTAATTATTCTATGGATGTATTACCATTTAACATCAGTAGATAAAGGATTGATTCTCTCAAGAGTAAGGGATAAAAAAGAGAATATTTTACCTCTCAGGACTCTCAGAAAAATCGATACGAAATGATGTAAGAGTTTGGACACCCAGGGTCATGTTTTGTGCTCATCAGCTCTGAATGTGTCCCTTTACACTACACATTTTGCCTTTTTAGTGTCCGTTTTCATGGTAGTGTGAGTGGAAGAGGAGAGTAAGCCTTAAAATATGAATATCAGATCCCATGTGTGAATAACAGTGCTCATATGTATTTATCTACTACACCATGTGCTGTACAGATGTGGGCTAGGGGGGCCTGGGGTCTGTTCCCTTGCCCCCTATCATGCTGTGTTGATGGGCACAGGGAGCAGAGGCTAGGGAGCAGAGGCTGTACTATCTCAGCTCTGTGACAGCAGAGGGGCAAGGCTAGCCCTGCTCCGCTGGAGTAGACAGCACATCCCAGGGCTGCAAAGCATCCTAGGATGTGGGACTTTCATAGATTTCATAGACATTAGGGCTGGAAGGGACCTTGGAAGTTCATGGAGTCCAGCCCCCTGCCCAAAGGGCAGGAAGTCAGCTGGGGTCATAGGA
>NW_017729008.1:20243278-20245595 GCF_001723915.1 Gavialis gangeticus
GCCAGCATTTTGGTTGCTTTACTAGCTGCAGCATCACATTGCAGGCTCATGTTCATCTTGTGGTCAATGATGACCCCCAAGTCCCCTCCTTCCGTAGCGCTAGCCAGTATAGCACTGCAGAGCCTATAAGCATGCTGCAGGTTTTTCCTCCTAAGGTGGAGAACCTTGCATTTTTCGGTGTTAAACACCATCAGGTTCTTGACTTTGAGTTAACTTGAATCAGGAGGGGATCTGCGACAGAAGTTTCATTACCAGTTTGACCTAAATCAGTTAAGTCTGGTACTGCTTCCATCCAGGTTTATCTTAAAATGGTTTGGGCGATTTTGAAAGCCGTTTATGTGCACTGAACTTCTGTTCTGTTACAGGTTTAAGCTGGTTTCTGACCACTTAAATCAGTTTATTTACAACTTCTGTCCCTAGCCTGGATGACTTTCAGAACTGGACTGGAGACAGGGAGAACCCAACCAGATGAACTATAGACCATTTACAAAGCCTCCTAAAGCTGACTTGTGCTTTGTGATAAGACTTTCTCATCGTCCCTAAAACCTAAACTGCTTCATACAAAGAAAATGTATCTGGAGGTGGCTACAAAATGTCACAAACATTTTGGCAGGCTACAAAATTTCATCTTCAAAATGTCATATCATCTCCTTGCCTTCAGAGCTTACACTGACCTGCAGCTGGAGAGGTTAATTGATCATGCATTTAGCCCAATGGTTTTCCTCATCAATGGACATCCAGGCTTGGGAGCAGCTAATGTTTTCCAAATGGGGCAACTGCAGATACAGGGAGGAATTAGATTTATACTGATGCCAGTTAGTGCTTCATAAAAAGAAAGGGAGCCAACAAGCCAGCAATTTATAGCTCAAAGTTTGCTCCCTAATATTTCCATTATCACCATGAAATTCATCCTGTTAAGCTACATGCACACCATGCCACATGCATGCTTGATATAACCCTGCTTCTTCCAGCTGTCTTATTACAACTGGTTGGTCCGTTTTGCTCTCCTTTCCTCTTGATTTTTTTTCCCTGTTTCCCTGAGAGGTTCTCTCTGCAGCATTGCCTGACCCATCTATTCCTTTCAGAGGTTTCAAAGTCCATCTATCTGAGGCAGCTGCCTACTAATATTAGCTGTTTATTCACATATTTTAAGATGGCGTTTTATTTTGAAAATGTAAGATGGGGGTGGTCTTGCATTATTCTATGATTCCAATTCTTGCTCACTTTTGCAGTCTATTATCCAGTGAGTCAAGGTTACCTTATGATTACCAGCACCTTGCAAAAATATTACTAAAGAAATAATATTGTGGCATTGTTTTCTTTAGTGCTTTAAATAGCTCCTGTCAGTTTTAGCCGTGTGTCTGTTCTCAGAAACAGGGATCACAAGAAGAGTGGAAGAAAGAATGAACGTTTTTAAGCTTAGCTCACAGCATGTGCACGGGAGTGGAACAGTTGCAAATTGTAGGGTTCACAAATGGTGCTGGATGGATTACATGGAGACTGTAGCCACAATTACTATTTGTTCAAAAGAAGTGAACATATTGCTACACGTCAGCACCTAGATGTCTACTTGCCTTCTTTACAAGGAAGAAATAGTTTACATTTTGAGTCCCTTAATTGACTGGAGAGTCTTCTATTCTGAGATTTCCCAAAAAGCTGTGAATTAGCACCACACCGTGGTGACAGTGCTGTGCTGTGAGTTTATATCCACAAGGAATGGTCCTAAGCACATCTGTTCTCACTCCAAGAATTGCAGGATGATGTCAAGTGGGAAGGATATGACTCCTGTGGTCTGCAGCCCCAGAGAGGTCTTGAATAACTTTATGGGATACTTGGGCAGAAGGCTTTCTCATTTGTGATAAACATGGACTTTAGTTTTTGCCAATGATGTGTGGGGGCAGATTCAGGGAGAGTGTATGGGTGCTCTTGCACCCCTTTTTGAATCCTGCTCCACCCAAAGTTTAAAGCCAATTGCTTGGCACTGGCAGAAGCATTTCTACTCAAGCAGTGCTGAAGGGGTCAACCAACTTCATGGCTCATGATAATCTACCTGATCCCTTCTAAACTCCTTATTCCACAGGTATTAATGACCCTTTCTTCTTTTTAATTCCACCAGTCAAGTCACCCTTTGTTCTACAATTCTGCTGTCTGTTAGATGTTCCTGGTAATGAAGCTCCTATTTCACAGCCCTGAAGATTATTTTTAACTCATTCCAATGAGGTTATATTTATTTTTGCTTCAATCTTAAATTAAATAATATAGTCATAGGCCCTTAGAATATTAGTAAAGCTTCTGTTTTATTTTTAATTGGAGAAAA
>NW_017729008.1:20245969-20247092 GCF_001723915.1 Gavialis gangeticus
TTGGACACACACACACACACACACACACACACACACACACCATATTTCACAGTGTATAAGTTGAGGTTTGAAGCCCAAATTTTAACTCTTAAAACTTAACCTCGACTTACACAACATATCATTGTCCCCTGAGAGTGGCGCCAAGCTTAGCTGGCATAGCCCAGGCAGAGCTGCTTGCAAGGGATGGGGCCGTGCTAGCCGAGTGCCAAGCCTACTCACCCATAGGGAATGTCCCATGGTGAGTCAAAACCTGGCTAAGCCTGGGAGATTTTGTCTCCCCTGAGGACACCAGAATGAAAGGACTGCAGCAATTCTGCCTTCAGGCCCTGGAAACAGGGTCTTTCTCAGGGCCCCAGATTTCTGTGGCCAGGGTGGTCTGGCCACCGAGACCTGGTGCAGAAGGTTGGCCATTGGGGACATCTGGGGAAGCTGAAGGAAGAGAAAAAAAACAAAAACTTCTGCAGTGTAGCTGCAGGGATCTTGCTGGGGTGCCAGAGTGGTGAGTGCGGGAGGCTGCAGGTGCCGAGCCACCTGTCATGTGAATGAGGGAAGCGAGCAGAGCCCAGATGTGAGCCTTGGGTCTGATTAAAACAGGGCCCTGAGGGGAGACCAACCTCAGTCCAGTTGAGGGCAACAGGAGGGGGAGCCCTGCTAGAGAAGCCATAACCCTGAGTGTCAACAAGGGACTTGCGAGTGAGCAACCCTGCAGCCCAGCAGCCCTGTCTGAGGGGCAGAAAGGGGTGTCATGGGGGAGGAGGTTGTTTACATGTTTCAAGAAGCCGAGCAAGGACACCAGTCGGTGTCAGGAGTAGAGCCCTGGGGCCACTGAGGGAGCTCCCATTGCACCTACACCTGACTGATTACGCTTGCCTGAACCAAGGTGACTTCAAGACAACAGTAGTCAACTGAAAGACTGTTATTCTGGATGTCTATGACAGACCTGCTGGGACTGTATAATTGTTTCTTTGGGATTTTGGACACGCATACGGTTGCCCTATTGTATGGGGAATAGACCTACTGTCGCTCTCCTGGGGTGTGATCACCTACCTATACTTGTATATATGTTGTTACAAAGTTATGTATTTATAAGTGTTGATGTTCATTAATACTCATGGGTGACTGG
>NW_017729008.1:20252092-20256712 GCF_001723915.1 Gavialis gangeticus
GTTCATTAATGCTCATGGGTGACTGGTGCCTCTTGACACCAGTTAGTGACCGGGGGGGGGGGGTGTGGAAGAGAGGGCCCCACTGGCCAATCGCACTCACCCAAAAGCGCCAGCCAATTTCACTCACCATGGCCATGTTTGCTGGCAGCCCCGCTCCCCAGCCAGTGCTCACAGGGTGGGCACTGGTGCTCTTGCCTGCCCCCTGCCCACCAGCTAAACAGGGAGTGTGGCCTGACAGGGGGTGCATGTACACCCCCCTACACGTTGCCACTGTTAATACTGTTCCATATAATAATTCAGTTACAAATTAAACCTTAGAATAGATAGCAGTGCATATGAATATAAATATGTGTGTATGTACATATCTGAATATAAATGCATATGTATCTATCTATACTGTAAATAATAAATATTGTAAATAGTTACCTGTTTTGTCACAGCGCTGTTACAGGTGGTATCTCTATACCATGATCCTGAGGTTCCTCGTTAGCCCAAAGAAACCCAAAAGGACAGGTCTAGCTGGTGCTCTGGAGTTCCACAAATTCCCACTGACAGTGGTTACAACGCTGTGGCAGTGTTATACATACATACATATATACATTATATATGTGTGTATATATACACACACACACACACGATAATCATGTGTAAAGTATTACAAACTGTGACTTTAATAAAATATCTGTGCTTTAAAGTTTCTGTGCATTTATTTCTCTCTCTATTCTCAAAGCACTCAAGAACAGCAAAAAGCAAAGTGCAAAAGCAAACACTAATAGTTCTACTGCCTCAAAGCAGTTAAGCGTGAACTGTAGATGTCTGCAAGTGTGCGCGCATGCATGGGCATGTGTGCACAATGCCATGTCCCATATACTGAAAAAGCACATTGTCAGAGTATCTGCTTTCCCTCCACCATGTCTAAAACTGACCATGCTTCCTTTCCATGCTTGAACTGGTTAATCTGTGACTCAGCTTACTGGCTATGACACATGTTCACATGGTGAAGATGCCATGTTAAAAGGCTGGATCTGGTTCTGGACCATGATCAGGTCTACTGCACGCCATGGCTTTTATAGAATCTCCTATACATAGAACCTCTTATACATGCCCTAACATGTTTGAGGACTGGCGTCTGGCAGCAGAACAAATGATGTTAACATTATGTCAGGCCATGGTAGCATTAGAAGATGTGACCTTGCTTGAGATTCTTGACTAGAGCACTGGAATGCTGTGGAGGAACCCATCTATTTATGTCAAGGAACTTTTTTGCTGTTTGATGATTTATGGACATATTAACGATTGGAGGGACTGTTAAGCTAAAAGGAAGCATGTGGGAAGACTGCTCTGCTAAGAAACCTGAAAAACAAATTGGAGTTCCTGCTGAATGAGAAGGGCTGGACCACAAGTCAGATTCATGTAAGTAGGATGCTGAACTAGATCACAGCTGTATAGAACCACCACGGATGTGCTTGGCAATCCTCTTTCTACCACCTGCAGCACATGCATGCCAGACTTATAATTCTGAAAGATTTGGTGAATGTTCTGGATTTAATGCCACCGGTCATGGAATAGGCTTATTTTCTGGGCCACTACTACTTTTTAAAGCTTTGGCTGCCACTAAATTTGTTATAAAGCTAGTTTGAGATGGCAACCTATGCATTTACAAACTGTGCTTGTCCCACTCCTTCCCTGCATTAGCAGGCTTTGTTTGGCTTGCCTTAGAAATCCCTGGTTTCTATGCAGAAGTCTATGACACAATAAATCAGTCCATTTCCCTCATAGTAGGTATCTACCATGGGTTGCGCATACCTGGTTGAAGAAGAAAGCATTACATAAAATGGCAGTTCTTTCATCCTCAGCTGAAGCTATAAGTAGCAAAAGCATAACAAACTAATCGTCAGTATGCAACATCTCCCTCTACAGAGGCAGAAATTGGTGCTATTCTGGTACTGATGATCTCCTTTTTCTGATGGGGCAAAAGCAAAGCTTTCCCTTACCCAGCTGAGGGTATGGTGCTGCTCCTGTGACCTCTTTGTCTGCTTTTTCCCAAGTTTGTTCCCCCAGTTCTTCCCAAAACAGGTCCCTAATTACCTGAGTGTCCTTAAATGGTGAGCATCTTTTCAGCCTCCTGTGAGACTGCTGAGATTAGTACCCATACCAACTCCACACTCTGTGGTCCTCCTTGTAGTCCTTGGTGATTATCACCTGGGCCTGTTCTGCATATAGGATGTACATAGGCTCTATGTTTTGGATAGCTCTTCATAAAATAGAGAAATTCTAAGGGAATTGCTGGACTAGAAGCTGTATTCCTTTCCTATCAGGGTTTTACCTTCCCCCAGCACTGTGATCCAGTCTAGTGGATGCCTTCTTCACCTAGTTTCATAGGCTAAGTACAGACAGTAAAAAAGCCCAAGGCTGAATTGATTCCATCTTCACAGGTTAACCTAAGATGCATACATTGAACCGATAAGCAAATGAACAGACATTCACTTTTGATTTCAGAAATGCAGGCACATGCCCACAGTAGCCCAGGCCAAAAGCCGGAGGGTGCTAGAGCACACCTCCCTGCTTGACTGGAGCAGACAGCTTGGGCCCAGGCTAGCCTACCCACCCTGTTAGGTCAGGTTTGCGGGGGAGGTGCAAAGCATCCTGGGATGCTGGGGGACTGTGAGTTAACTTGAATTTGGAGGGAATCTGGGGCAGAAATTCAATAAACTGATTTAATCAAAATCTGACCAATTATTAAATTAGGTTAAATCTAAATCAATTTAACTTAAGATTGATAATACATCCAATGAGGTTTATCTTAAACTGGTCTGGGCCATTTTGAAAGTGGTTTACATACACTGAACTTCTGTTATGTTACAAGTTTGAACTGGTTTCTGATAACTTATACCAGGTTTATGTTTAATTTCTGTCCCTAGCCATAGAGGCAGCATTGAGAGACTTTTAACTTCTGATTCTGAACCCTCAGATTAACTTTGTAGTGAAGACATACCATAAGCTACTAGTGACCTTGACAAATGTAGAGGAAAATTTTCCTATAACCAGTGCTTTAAATGACTTTGCTCTCTGCTGTGTTTCTAAGATGGCTGCTGCTTTCAGTTTGAATCAGTGGCCACATTTTCATTTTCAGGAAGCTACATTTTAGATGAGTGTAAACATGGGACTTTATTTGTTTTTAGCAAAGTCCAAGTTTCTGGTGTGCAAGTCTTGGCAGGGTCCCCTTAATGTATTCAAGCCATCTTTATCTACAGAAGTTTTGGACAGCATGAGTAGGAAAAAAGGCAGGCTATTTCCTGGGCTTCTCCAGAACCATGGTTGTCATAGACTGCAGTTCCTCATTTGAAAGCAATTCCCATCATCATTTTTTTCTGAAGATAGAACTTTTTCCTCTTTTAGGAAACACATGGGATCCTGCCAAAATGGATGCTGGATCTTTTGGAGATGAGATGGCAGCCAGTATTAGCAACAAGATGAAATGTTCCCAAATACAATCCAATACTTTGTTTCTCAGATGATCCTTCTCCAAACTGTGAAGTATGATGCCAAATACAGTTTTTAAAGTAGGAACAATAACACCAGTAGACAGTAAATGTGTGTGAGCTGTCACATTCACCAGCATTATAGAGTTAGTGTTATGTATCAATTAGCAACTAGCTTGAAAAGCTGTGGATACAGACAGCATTTTGTGTTGTAGTTCTTGAGCTATACAGAAATTAAAGGGAAAAGTATATTGAATGGTTAGAGCAGAGGTGCTGGATTCTGTTACAACTGACTTGCTGCCTGATTTTGGGTGAGTTTCCATGCCTTAGCCTATCCATGTGTAAACTGGGTAATACAGATACTCAGTTACCTTTAAGAGGTTAATTTATGCTTAGTTCCCTATTATAAAATTTACTGTAGTTCCTGATGCTACAGTTTGTCTCTAGGTGGCATATGTTAGACATGTATAAGTATTATTGTCTCTGTATATAGCCTCATCTACAGGAACTGATGAGCCTTTGCTCTTAACCTGGGTCTTCTAAAGAGTATACACAAAAAACCCAACAGTGAAGTGAAGGCCTTATTGATGTTAAGGGAAATTTTGCCAGTTTTTCACTCCTAATTTTTCTGTATGAGGCATATTTAAGGTATGAGTTTCAACAGCACTCAGCAGGGGCTTAATTCGTACCCTGCTTAATGCAACAGTAATTTTTTTCTTTAAGCTGAGTAGACTCCATAGTCAGGCCAAAAATGAAAACTTTTAAAAATCCTATTGTGATACCCTAATACTTTATAACAACTAGCAACCTTAAGAAGGCAGTACATACCAACTCTCTTGTAGTAGTTAAAGGTGTGTGTAGACAAAATGGAGGCCCTAAATTGAAGCAGTGAGTTTTTAAATCCACCGTTTCAATTTAGGGTGAAGTAAACCCCCATGTTGTGCACACACCCCACACTTACCTGCCTCTTCGGTGGTGGGGAGGGGCAAGCTGCTGGCAGATGGAGTGGTCCCTTGGCTGTGGGGAGGGGCTGGTGCTTCCCTCTGTGGCTGTGGTGCCCCTCCCCCGGTGCCATCTGCCCACAGGCACCCGGCTTGGGTGGTCCTGGGATGCACCGCAACCATGGAGAGAAGCACCA